>NW_027438389.1:0-145538 GCF_000715075.1 Nicotiana tabacum | reverse complement strand
GAAAATTCAGTTTAGGGTTTAAAACCCTAATGCTGATTACATGGAAAAGCTCAGTTTAGGGTTTAAAACCCTAATGCTGGCTGAAAGGAAAAAGTTCAGTTTAGGGTTTAAAACCCTAATGCTGACTAAAAGGAAAAGTTCAGTTTAGGGTTTAAAACCCTAATGCTGATTGCATGGAAAAGCTCAGTTTAGGGTTTAAAACCCTAATGCTGGCTGAAAGGAAAAAGTTCAGTTTAGGGTTTAAAACCCTAATGCTGACTAAAAGGAAAAGTTCAGTTTAGGGTTTAAAACCCTAATGCTGACTGAAAGGAAAAGTTCAGTTTAGGGTTTAAAACCCTAATGCTGACTGAAAGGAAAAAGTTCAGTTTAGGGTTTAAAACCCTAATGCTGACTGAAAGGAAAAAGTTCAGTTTAGGGTTTAAAACCCTAATGCTGACTGCATGGAAAAGCTCAGTTTAGGGTTTAAAACCCTAATGCTGGCTGAAAGGAAAAGTTCAGTTTAGGGTTTAAAACCCTAATGCTGATTGCATGGAAAAGCTCAGTTTAGGGTTTAAAACCCTAATGCTGGCTGAAAGGAAAAAGTTCAGTTTAGGGTTTAAAACCCTAATGCTGACTAAAAGGAAAATTCAGTTTAGGGTTTAAAACCCTAATGCTGATTACATGGAAAAGCTCAGTTTAGGGTTTAAAACCCTAATGCTGGCTGAAAGGAAAAGTTCAGTTTAGGGTTTAAAACCCTAATGCTGACTAAAAGGAAAATTCAGTTTAGGGTTTAAAACCCTAATGCTGATTGCATGGAAAAGCTCAGTTTAGGGTTTAAAACCCTAATGCTGGCTGAATGGAAAAAGTTCAGTTTAGGGTTTAAAACCCTAATGCTGATTGCATGGAAAAGCTCAGTTTAGGGTTTAAAACCCTAATGCTGGCTGAATGGAAAAAGTTCAGTTTAGGGTTTAAAACCCTAATGCTGACTAAAAGGAAAAGTTCAGTTTAGGGTTTAAAACCCTAATGCTGATTGCATGGAAAAGCTCAGTTTAGGGTTTAAAACCCTAATGCTGGCTGAAAGGAAAAAGTTCAGTTTAGGGTTTAAAACCCTAATGCTGACTAAAAGGAAAAGTTCAGTTTAGGGTTTAAAACCCTAATGCTGACTGAAAGGAAAAGTTCAGTTTAGGGTTTAAAACCCTAATGCTGACTAAAAGGAAAATTCAGTTTAGGGTTTAAAACCCTAATGCTGATTGCATGGAAAAGCTCAGTTTAGGGTTTAAAACCCTAATGCTGGCTGAAAGGAAAAAGTTCAGTTTAGGGTTTAAAACCCTAATGCTGACTAAAGGAAAAATTCAGTTTAGGGTTTAAAACCCTAATGCTGACTAAAAGGAAAATTCAGTTTAGGGTTTAAAACCCTAATGCTGATTACATGGAAAAGCTCAGTTTAGGGTTTAAAACCCTAATGCTGGCTGAAAGGAAAAGTTCAGTTTAGGGTTTAAAACCCTAATGCTGACTAAAAGGAAAATTCAGTTTAGGGTTTAAAACCCTAATGCTGATTGCATGGAAAAGCTCAGTTTAGGGTTTAAAACCCTAATGCTGACTAAAAGGAAAAGTTCAGTTTAGGGTTTAAAACCCTAATGCTGATTGCATGGAAAAGCTCAGTTTAGGGTTTAAAACCCTAATGCTGACTGAAAGGAAAAGTTCAGTTTAGGGTTTAAAACCCTAATGCTGACTAAAAGGAAAATTCAGTTTAGGGTTTAAAACCCTAATGCTGATTACATGGAAAAGCTCAGTTTAGGGTTTAAAACCCTAATGCTGACTAAAAGGAAAATTCAGTTTAGGGTTTAAAACCCTAATGCTGATTACATGGAAAAGCTCAGTTTAGGGTTTAAAACCCTAATGCTGGCTGAATGGAAAAAGTTCAGTTTAGGGTTTAAAACCCTAATGCTGATTACATGGAAAAGCTCAGTTTAGGGTTTAAAACCCTAATGCTGGCTGAATGGAAAAAGTTCAGTTTAGGGTTTAAAACCCTAATGCTGACTAAAAGGAAAAGTTCAGTTTAGGGTTTAAAACCCTAATGCTGACTAAAAGGAAAAGTTCAGTTTAGGGTTTAAAACCCTAATGCTGACTGAAAGAAAAAGTTCAGTTTAGGGTTTAAAACCCTAATGCTGACTGGAAGGAAAAGTTCAGTTTAGGGTTTAAAACCCTAATGCTGATTGCATGGAAAAGCTCAGTTTAGGGTTTAAAACCTTAATGCTGGCTGAAAGGAAAATTCAGTTTAGGGTTTAAAACCCTAATGCTGATTGCATGGAAAAGCTCAGTTTAGGGTTTAAAACCCTAATGCTGGCTGAAAGGAAAAAGTTCAGTTTAGGGTTTAAAACCCTAATGCTGACTAAAAGGAAAATTCAGTTTAGGGTTTAAAACCCTAATGCTGATTACATGGAAAAGCTCAGTTTAGGGTTTAAAACCCTAATGCTGGCTGAAAGGAAAAAGTTCAGTTTAGGGTTTAAAACCCTAATGCTGACTAAAAGGAAAATTCAGTTTAGGGTTTAAAACCCTAATGCTGATTGCATGGAAAAGCTCAGTTTAGGGTTTAAAACCCTAATGCTGGCTGAATGGAAAAAGTTCAGTTTAGGGTTTAAAACCCTAATGCTGATTGCATGGAAAAGCTCAGTTTAGGGTTTAAAACCCTAATGCTGGCTGAATGGAAAAAGTTCAGTTTAGGGTTTAAAACCCTAATGCTGACTAAAAGGAAAAGTTCAGTTTAGGGTTTAAAACTCTAATGCTGATTGCATGGAAAAGCTCAGTTTAGGGTTTAAAACCCTAATGCTGACTGAAAGGAAAAAGTTCAGTTTAGGGTTTAAAACCCTAATGCTGACTAAAAGGAAAAGTTCAGTTTAGGGTTTAAAACCCTAATGCTGACTGAAAGGAAAAGTTCAGTTTAGGGTTTAAAACCCTAATGCTGACTAAAAGGAAAATTCAGTTTAGGGTTTAAAACCCTAATGCTGATTGCATGGAAAAGCTCAGTTTAGGGTTTAAAACCCTAATGCTGGCTGAAAGGAAAAAGTTCAATTTAGGGTTTAAAACCCTAATGCTGACTAAAGGAAAAATTCAGTTTAGGGTTTAAAACCCTAATGCTGACTAAAAGGAAAATTCAGTTTAGGGTTTAAAACCCTAATGCTGATTGCATGGAAAAGCTCAGTTTAGGGTTTAAAACCCTAATGCTGGCTGAAAGGAAAAAGTTCAGTTTAGGGTTTAAAACCCTAATGCTGGCTGAAAGGAAAAGTTCAGTTTAGGGTTTAAAACCCTAATGCTGACTAAAGGAAAAATTCAGTTTAGGGTTTAAAACCCTAATGCTGACTAAAAGGAAAATTCAGTTTAGGGTTTAAAACCCTAATGCTGATTGCATGGAAAAGCTCAGTTTAGGGTTTAAAACCCTAATGCTGACTGGAAGGAAAAGTTCAGTTTAGGGTTTAAAACCCTAATGCTGACTAAAAGGAAAATTCAGTTTAGGGTTTAAAACCCTAATGCTGATTACATGGAAAAGCTCAGTTTAGGGTTTAAAACCCTAATGCTGACTAAAAGAAAAATTCAGTTTAGGGTTTAAAACCCTAATGCTGATTACATGGAAAAGCTCAGTTTAGGGTTTAAAACCCTAATGCTGGCTGAATGGAAAAGTTCAGTTTAGGGTTTAAAACCCTAATGCTGATTACATGGAAAAGCTCAGTTTAGGGTTTAAAACCCTAATGCTGGCTGAATGGAAAAAGTTCAGTTTAGGGTTTAAAACCCTAATGCTGACTAAAAGGAAAATTCAGTTTAGGGTTTAAAACCCTAATGCTGATTGCATGGAAAAGCTCAGTTTAGGGTTTAAAACCCTAATGCTGGCTGAAAGGAAAAAGTTCAGTTTAGGGTTTAAAACCCTAATGCTGACTAAAGGAAAAATTCAGTTTAGGGTTTAAAACCCTAATGCTGACTAAAAGGAAAATTCAGTTTAGGGTTTAAAACCCTAATGCTGATTGCATGGAAAAGCTCAGTTTAGGGTTTAAAACCCTAATGCTGGCTGAAAGGAAAAAGTTCAGTTTAGGGTTTAAAACCCTAATGCTGACTAAAGGAAAAATTCAGTTTAGGGTTTAAAACCCTAATGCTGACTAAAAGGAAAATTCAGTTTAGGGTTTAAAACCCTAATGCTGATTACATGGAAAAGCTCAGTTTAGGGTTTTAAAACCCTAATGCTGGCTGAAAGGAAAAGTTCAGTTTAGGGTTTAAAACCCTAATGCTGACTAAAAGGAAAATTCAGTTTAGGGTTTAAAACCCTAATGCTGACTAAAAGGGAAAGTTCAGTTTAGTGTTTAAAACCCTAATGCTGACTGGAAGGAAAAGTTCAGTTTAGGGTTTAAAACCCTAATGCTGACTAAAAGGAAAATTCAGTTTAGGGTTTAAAATCCTAATGCTGACTAAAAGAAAAATTCAGTTTAGGGTTTAAAACCCTAATGCTGATTACATGGAAAAGCTCAGTTTAGGGTTTTAAAACCCTAATGCTGGTTGAAAGGAAAAGTTCAGTTTAGGGTTTAAAACCCTAATGCTGACTAAAAGGAAAATTTAGTTTAGGGTTTAAAACCCTAATGCTGATTGCATGGAAAAGCTCAGTTTAGGGTTTAAAACCCTAATGCTTGCTGAATGGAAAAAGTTCAGTTTAGGGTTTAAAACCCTAATGCTGATTGCATGGAAAAGCTCAGTTTAGGGTTTAAAACCTTAATGCTGGCTGAATGGAAAAAGTTAAGTTTAGGGTTTTAAACCCTAATGCTGACTAAAAGGAAAATTCAGTTTAGGGTTTAAAACCCTAATGCTGACTGAAAGAAAAAGTTCAGTTTAGGGTTTAAAACCCTAATGCTGACTGAAAGAAAAAGTTCAGTTTAGGGTTTAAAACCCTAATGCTGACTGGAAGGAAAAGTTCAGTTTAGGGTTTAAAACCCTAATGCTGACTAAAAGGAAAATTCATTTTAGGGTTTAAAACCCTAATGCTGATTACATGGAAAAGCTCAGTTTAGGGTTTAAAACCCTAATGCTGGCTGAAAGGAAAAAGTTCAGTTTAGGGTTTAAAACCCTAATGCTGACTAAAGGAAAAATTCAGTTTAGGGTTTAAAACCCTAATGCTGACTAAAAGGAAAATTCAGTTTAGGGTTTAAAACCCTAATGCTGATTACATGGAAAAGCTCAGTTTAGGGTTTAAAACCCTAATGCTGGCTGAATGGAAAAGTTCAGTTTAGGGTTTAAAACCCTAATGCTGACTAAAAGGAAAAGTTCAGTTTAGGGTTTAAAACCCTAATGCTAGCAGAATGGAAAAAGTTCAGTTTAGGATTTAAAACCCTAATGCTGACTAAAAGGAAAATTCAGTTTAGGGTTTAAAACTCTAATGCTGATTGCATGGAAAAGCTCAGTTTAGGGTTTAAAACCCTAATGCTGGCTGAAAGGAAAAAGTTCAGTTTAGGGTTTAAAACCCTAATGTTGACTAAAGGAAAAATTCAGTTTAGGGTTTAAAACCCTAATGCTGACTAAAAGGAAAATTCAGTTTAGGGTTTAAAACCCTAATGCTGATTGCATGGAAAAGCTCAGTTTAGGGTTTAAAACCCTAATGCTGGCTGAAAGGAAAAAGTTCAGTTTAGGGTTTAAAACCCTAATGCTGACTAAAGGAAAAATTCAGTTTAGGGTTTAAAACCCTAATGCTGACTAAAAGGAAAATTCAGTTTAGGGTTTAAAACCCTAATGCTGATTACATGGAAAAGCTCAGTTTAGGGTTTTAAAACCCTAATGCTGGCTGAAAGGAAAAGTTCAGTTTAGGGTTTAAAATCCTAATGCTGACTAAAAGGAAAATTCAGTTTAGGGTTTAAAACCCTAATGCTGATTACATGGAAAAGCTCAGTTTAGGGTTTTAAAACCCTAATGCTGGCTGAAAGGAAAAGTTCAGTTTAGGGTTTAAAACCCTAATGCTGACTAAAAGGAAAATTTAGTTTAGGGTTTAAAACCCTAATGCTGATTGCATGGAAAAGCTCAGTTTAGGGTTTAAAACCCTAATGCTGGCTGAATGGAAAAAGTTCAGTTTAGGGTTTAAAACCCTAATGCTGATTGCATGGAAAAGCTCAGTTTAGGGTTTAAAACCCTAATGCTGGCTGAATGGAAAAAGTTAAGTTTAGGGTTTTAAACCCTAATGCTGACTAAAAGGAAAATTCAGTTTAGGGTTTAAAACCCTAATGCTGACTGAAAGAAAAAGTTCAGTTTAGGGTTTAAAACCCTAATGCTGACTGAAAGAAAAAGTTCAGTTTAGGGTTTAAAACCCTAATGCTGACTGGAAGGAAAAGTTCAGTTTAGGGTTTAAAACCCTAATGCTGACTAAAAGGAAAATTCATTTTAGGGTTTAAAACCCTAATGCTGATTACATGAAAAAGCTCAGTTTAGGGTTTAAAACCCTAATGCTGGCTGAAAGGAAAAAGTTCAGTTTAGGGTTTAAAACCCTAATGCTGACTAAAGGAAAAATTCAGTTTAGGGTTTAAAACCCTAATGCTGACTAAAAGGAAAATTCAGTTTAGGGTTTAAAACCCTAATGCTGATTACATGGAAAAGCTCAGTTTAGGGTTTTAAAACCCTAATACTGGCTGAAAGGAAAAGTTCAGTTTAGGGTTCAAAACCCTAATGCTGACTAAAAGGAAAATTCAGTTTAGGGTTTAAAACCCTAATGCTGACTAAAAGGGAAAGTTCAGTTTAGGGTTTAAAATCCTAATGCTGACTAAAAGGAAAATTCAGTTTAGGGTTTAAAACCCTAATGCTGATTACATGGAAAAGCTCAGTTTAGGGTTTTAAAACCCTAATGCTGGCTGAAAGGAAAAGTTTAGTTTAGGGTTTAAAACCCTAATGCTGACTAAAAGGAAAATTCAGTTTAGGGTTTAAAACCCTAATGCTGATTGCATGGAAAAGCTCAGTTTAGGGTTTAAAACCCTAATGCTGGCTGAATGGAAAAAGTTCAGTTTAGGGTTTAAAACCCTAATGCTGATTGCATGGAAAAGCTCAGTTTAGGGTTTAAAACACTAATACTGGCTGAATGGAAAAAGTTCAGTTTAGGGTTTTAAACCCTAATGCTGAATAAAGGAAAATTCAGTTTAGGGTTTAAAACCCTAATGCTGACTGAAAGAAAAAGTTCAGTTTAGGGTTTAAAACCCTAATGCTGACTGAAAGAAAATGTTCAGTTTAGGGTTTAAAACCCTAATGCTGACTGGAAGGAAAAGTTCAGTTTAGGGTTTAAAACCCTAATGCTGACTAAAAGGAAAATTCATTTTAGGGTTTAAAACCCTAATGCTGATTACATGGAAAAGCTCAGTTTAGGGTTTAAAACCCTAATGCTGGCTGAATGGAAAAAGTTCAGTTTAGGGTTTAAAACCCTAATGCTGACTAAAAGGAAAATTCAGTTTAGGGTTTAAAACACTAATGCTGATTGCATGAAAAAGCTCAGTTTAGGGTTTAAAACCCTAATGCTGGCTGAATGGAAAAAGTTCAGTTTAGGGTTTAAAACCCTAATGCTGATTGCATGGAAAAGCTCAATTTAGGGTTTAAAACCCTAATGCTGGCTGAAAGGAAAACGTTCAGTTTAGGGTTTAAAACCCTAATGCTGATTGCATGGAAAAGCTCAGTTTAGGGTTTAAAACCCTAATGCTGGCTGAATGGAAAAAGTTCAGTTTAGGGTTTAAAACTCTAATGCTGACTAAAAGGAAAATTCAGTTTAGGGTTTATAACCCTAATGCTGACTGAAAGAAAAAGTTCAGTTTAGGGTTTAAATCCCTAATGCTGACTGAAAGAAAAAGTTCAGTTTAGGGTTTAAAACCCTAATGCTGACTGGAAGGAAAAGTTCAGTTTAGGGTTTAAAACCCTAATGCTGACTAAAAGGAAAATTCAGTTTACGGTTTAAAACCCTAATGCTGATTACATGGAAAACTCAGTTTAGGGTTTAAAACCCTAATGCTGGCTGAATGGAAAAGGTTCAGTTTAGGGTTTAAAACCCTAATGCTGACTAAAAGGAAAATTTAGATTAGGGTTTAAAACCCTAATGCTGATTGCATGGAAAAGCTCAGTTTAGGGTTTAAAACCCTAATGCTGGCTGAAAGGAAAAAGTTCAGTTTAGGGTTTAAAACCCTAATGCTGACTAAAAGGAAAATTCAGTTTAGGGTTTAAAACCCTAATGCTGATTACATGGAAAAGCTCAGTTTAGGGTTTAAAACCCTAATGCTGGCTGAAAGGAAAAGTTCAGTTTAGGGTTTAAAACCCTAATGCTGACTAGAAGGAAAATTCAGTTTAGGGTTTAAAACCCTAATGCTGATTGCATGGAAAAGCTCAGTTTAGGGTTAAAAACCCTAATGTTGGCTGAATGGAAAAAGTTCAGTTTAGGGTTTAAAACCCTAATGCTGATTGCATGGAAAAGCTCAGTTTAGGGTTTAAAACCCTAATGCTGGCTGAATGGAAAAAGTTCAGTTTAGGGTTTAAAACCCTAATGCTGACTAAAAGGAAAATTCAGTTTAGGGTTTAAAACCCTAATGCTGATTGCATGGAAAAGCTCAGTTTAGGATTTAAAACCCTAATGCTGGCTGAAAGGAAAAAGTTCAGTTTAGGGTTTACAACCCTAATGCTGACTAAAAGGAAAAGTTCAGTTTAGGGTTTAAACCCTAATGCTGATTGCATGGAAAAGCTCAGTTTAGGGTTTAAAACCCTAATGCTGGCTGAAAGGAAAAAGTTCAGTTTAGGGTTTAAAACCCTAATGCTGACTAAAAGGAAAAGTTCAGTTTAGGGTTTAAAACCCTAATGCTGACTGAAAGAGAAAAAGTTCAGTTTAGGGTTTAAAACCCTAATGCTGACTGAAAGAAAAAGTTCAGTTTAGGGTTTAAAACCCTAATGCTGGCTGAAAGGAAAAAGTTCAGTTTAGGGTTTAAAACCCTAATGCTGATTGCATGGAAAAGCTCAGTTTAGGGTTTAAAACCTTAATGCTGGCTGAAAGGAAAAAGTTCAGTTTAGGGTTTAAAACCCTAATGCTGATTGCATGAAAAAGCTCAGTTTAGGGTTTAAAACCCTAATGCTGGCTGAATGGAAAAAGTTCAGTTTAGGGTTTAAAACCCTAATGCTGACTAAAAGGAAAATTCAGTTTAGGGTTTAAAACCCTAATGCTGATTGCATGGAAAAGCTCAGTTTAGGGTTTAAAACCCTAATGCTGACTAAAAGGAAACGTTCAGTTTAGGGTTTAAAACTCTAATGCTGATTGCATGGAAAAGCTCAGTTTAGGGTTTAAAACCCTAATGCTGGCTGAAAGGAAAAAGTTCAGTTTAGGTTTTAAAACCCTAATGCTGACTGAAAGAAAAAGTTCAGTTTAGGGTTTAAAACCCTAATGCTGACTGAAAGAAAAAGTTCAGTTTAGGGTTTAAAACCCTAATGCTGATTACATGGAAAAGCTCAATTTAGGGTTTAAAACCCTAATGCTGACTAAAAGGTAAATTCAGTTTAGGGTTTAAAACCCTAATGCTGATTACATGGAAAAGCTCAGTTTAGGGTTTAAAACCCTAATGCTGACTAAAAGGAAAATTCAGTTTAGGGTTTAAAACCCTAATGCTGATTGCATGGAAAAGCTCAGTTTAGGGTTTAAAACCCTAATGCTGGCTGAAAGGAAAAAGTTCAGTTTAGGGTTTAAAACCCTAATGCTGACTAAAGGAAAAATTTAGTTTAGGGTTTAAAACCCTAATGCTGACTAAAAGGAAAATTTAGTTTAGGGTTTAAAACCCTAATGCTGATTACATGGAAAAGCTCAGTTTAGGGTTTTAAAACCCTAATGCTGGCTGAAAGGAAAAGTTCAGTTTAGGGTTTAAAACCCTAATGCTGACTAAAAGGAAAATTCAGTTTAGGGTTTAAAACCCTAATGCTGACTAAAAGGGAAAGTTCAGTTTAGTGTTTAAAACCCTAATGCTGACTGGAAGGAAAAGTTCAGTTTAGGGTTTAAAACCCTAATGCTGACTAAAAGGAAAATTCAGTTTAGGGTTTAAAATCCTAATGCTGACTAAAAGAAAAATTCAGTTTAGGGTTTAAAACCCTAATGCTGATTACATGGAAAAGCTCAGTTTAGGGTTTTAAAACCCTAATGCTGGTTGAAAGGAAAAGTTCAGTTTAGGGTTTAAAACCCTAATGCTGACTAAAAGGAAAATTTAGTTTAGGGTTTAAAACCCTAATGCTGATTGCATGGAAAAGCTCAGTTTAGGGTTTAAAACCCTAATGCTTGCTGAATGGAAAAAGTTCAGTTTAGGGTTTAAAACCCTAATGCTGATTGCATGGAAAAGCTCAGTTTAGGGTTTAAAACCTTAATGCTGGCTGAATGGAAAAAGTTAAGTTTAGGGTTTTAAACCCTAATGCTGACTAAAAGGAAAATTCAGTTTAGGGTTGAAAACCCTAATGCTGACTGAAAGAAAAAGTTCAGTTTAGGTTTTAAAACCCTAATGCTGACTGAAAGAAAAAGTTCAGTTTAGGGTTTAAAACCCTAATGCTGACTGGAAGGAAAAATTCATTTTAGGGTTTAAAACCCTAATGCTGATTACATGAAAAAGTTCAGTTTAGGATTTAAAACCCTAATGCTGATTACATGGAAAAGCTCAGTTTAGGGTTTAAAACCCTAATGCTGGCTGAATGGAAAAAGTTCAGTTTAGGGTTTAAAACCCTAATGCTGACTAAAAGGAAAATTCAGTTTAGGGTTTAAAACCCTAATGCTGATTGCATGGAAAAGCTCAGTTTAGGGTCTAAAACCCTAATGCTGACTAAAAGGAAACGTTCAGTTTAGGGTTTAAAACTCTAATGCTGATTGCATGGAAAAGCTCAGTTTAGGGTTTAAAACCCTAATGCTGGCTGAAAGGAAAAAGTTCAGTTTAGGTTTTAAAACCCTAATGCTGACTGAAAGAAAAAGTTCAGTTTAGGGTTTAAAACCCTAATGCTGACTGAAAGAAAAAGTTCAGTTTAGGGTTTAAAACCCTAATGCTGATTACATGGAAAAGCTCAATTTAGGGTTTAAAACCCTAATGCTGACTAAAAGGTAAATTCAGTTTAGGGTTTAAAACCCTAATGCTGATTACATGGAAAAGCTCAGTTTAGGGTTTAAAACCCTAATGCTGACTAAAAGGAAAATTCAGTTTAGGGTTTAAAACCCTAATGCTGATTGCATGGAAAAGCTCAGTTTAGGGTTTAAAACCCTAATGCTGGCTGAAAGGAAAAAGTTCAGTTTAGGGTTTAAAACCCTAATGCTGACTAAAGGAAAAATTTAGTTTAGGGTTTAAAACCCTAATGCTGACTAAAAGGAAAATTTAGTTTAGGGTTTAAAACCCTAATGCTGATTACATGGAAAAGCTCAGTTTAGGGTTTTAAAACCCTAATGCTGGCTGAAAGGAAAAGTTCAGTTTAGGGTTCAAAACCCTAATGCTGACTAAAAGGAAAATTCAGTTTAGGGTTTAAAACCCTAATGCTGACTAAAAGGGAAAGTTCAGTTTAGGGTTTAAAACCCTAATGCTGACTGGAAGGAAAAGTTCAGTTTAGGGTTTAAAACCCTAATGCTGACTAAAGGGAAAATTCAGTTTAGGGTTTAAAATCCTAATGCTGACTAAAAGGAAAATTCAGTTTAGGGTTTAAAACCCTAATGCTGATTACATGGAAAAGCTCAGTTTAGGGTTTTAAAACCCTAATGCTGGCTGAAAGGAAAATTTTAGTTTAGGGTTTAAAATCCTAATGCTGACTAAAAGGAAAATTCAGTTTAGGGTTTAAAACCCTAATGCTGATTGCATGGAAAAGCTCAGTTTAGGGTTTAAAACCCTAATGCTGGCTGAATGGAAAAAGTTCAGTTTAGGGTTTAAAACCCTAATGCTGATTGCATGGAAAAGCTCAGTTTAGGGTTTAAAACACTAATACTGGCTGAATGGAAAAAGTTCAGTTTAGGGTTTTAAACCCTAATGCTGAATAAAGGAAAATTCAGTTTAGGGTTTAAAACCCTAATGCTGACTGAAAGAAAAAGTTCAGTTTAGGGTTTAAAACCCTAATGCTGACTGAAAGAAAATGTTCAGTTTAGGGTTTAAAACCCTAATGCTGACTGGAAGGAAAAGTTCAGTTTAGGGTTTAAAACCCTAATGCTGACTAAAAGGAAAATTCATTTTAGGGTTTAAAACCCTAATGCTGATTACATGGAAAAGCTCAGTTTAGGGTTTAAGACCCTAATGCTGGCTGAATGGAAAAAGTTCAGTTTAGGGTTTAAAACCCTAATGCTGACTAAAAGGAAAATTCAGTTTAGGGTTTAAAACACTAATGCTGATTGCATGAAAAAGCTCAGTTTAGGGTTTAAAACCCTAATGCTGGCTGAATGGAAAAAGTTCAGTTTAGGGTTTAAAACCCTAATGCTGATTGCATGGAAAAGCTCAATTTAGGGTTTAAAACCCTAATGCTGGCTGACAGGAAAACGTTCAGTTTAGGGTTTAAAACCCTAATGCTGATTGCATGGAAAAGCTCAGTTTAGGGTTTAAAACCCTAATGCTGGCTGAATGGAAAAAGTTCAGTTTAGGGTTTAAAACTCTAATGCTGACTAAAAGGAAAATTTAGTTTAGGGTTTATAACCCTAATGCTGACTGAAAGAAAAAGTTCAGTTTAGGGTTTAAATCCCTAATGCTGACTGAAAGAAAAAATTCAGTTTAGGGTTTAAAACCCTAATTCTGACTGGAAGGAAAAGTTCAGTTTAGGGTTTAAAACCCTAATGCTGACTAAAAGGAAAATTCAGTTTACGGTTTAAAACCCTAATGCTGATTACATGGAAAGCTCAGTTTAGGGTTTAAAACCCTAATGCTGGCTGAATGGAAAAGGTTCAGTTTAGGGTTTAAAACCCTAATGCTGACTAAAAGGAAAATTTAGTTTAGGGTTTAAAACCCTAATGCTGATTGCATGGAAAAGCTCAGTTTAGGGTTTAAAACCCTAATGCTGGCTGAAAGGAAAAAGTTCAGTTTAGGGTTTAAAACCCTAATGCTGACTAAAAGGAAAATTCAGTTTAGGGTTTAAAACCCTAATGCTGATTACATGGAAAAGCTCAGTTTAGGGTTTAAAACCCTAATGCTGGCTGAAAGGAAAAGTTCAGTTTAGGGTTTAAAACACTAATGCTGACTAGAAGGAAAATTCAGTTTAGGGTTTAAAACCCTAATGCTGATTGCATGGAAAAGCTCAGTTTAGGGTTAAAAACCCTAATGTTGGCTGAATGGAAAAAGTTCAGTTTAGGGTTTAAAACCCTAATGCTGATTGCATGGAAAAGCTCAGTTTAGGGTTTAAAACCCTAATGCTGGCTGAATGGAAAAAGTTCAGTTTAGGGTTTAAAACCCTAATGCTGACTAAAAGGAAAATTCAGTTTAGGGTTTAAAACCCTAATGCTGATTGCATGGAAAAGCTCAGTTTAGGGTTTAAAACCCTAATGCTGGCTGAAAGGAAAAAGTTCAGTTTAGGGTTTACAACCCTAATGCTTACTAAAAGGAAAAGTTCAGTTTAGGGTTTAAACCCTAATGCTGATTGCATGGAAAAGCTCAGTTTAGGGTTTAAAACCCTAATGCTGGCTGAAAGGAAAAAGTTCAGTTTAGGGTTTAAAACCCTAATGCTGACTAAAAGGAAAAGTTCAGTTTAGGGTTTAAAACCCTAATGCTGACTGAAAGAAAAAGTTCAGTTTAGGGTTTAAAACTCTAATGCTGACTGAAAGAAAAAGTTCAGTTTAGGGTTTAAAACTCTAATGCTGACTGAAAGAAAAAGTTCAGTTTAGGGTTTAAAACCCTAATGCTGATTACATGGAAAAGCTCAATTTAGGGTTTAAAACCCTAATGCTGACTAAAAGGAAAATTCATTTTAGGGTTTAAAACCCTAATGCTGATTACATGGAAAAGCTCAGTTTAGGGTTTAAGACCCTAATGCTGGCTGAATGGAAAAAGTTCAGTTTAGGGTTTAAAACCCTAATGCTGACTAAAAGGAAAATTCAGTTTAGGGTTTAAAACACTAATGCTGATTGCATGAAAAAGCTCAGTTTAGGGTTTAAAACCCTAATGCTGGCTGAATGGAAAAAGTTCAGTTTAGGGTTTAAAACCCTAATGCTGATTGCATGGAAAAGCTCAATTTAGGGTTTAAAACCCTAATGCTGGCTGACAGGAAAACGTTCAGTTTAGGGTTTAAAACCCTAATGCTGATTGCATGGAAAAGCTCAGTTTAGGGTTTAAAACCCTAATGCTGGCTGAATGGAAAAAGTTCAGTTTAGGGTTTAAAACTCTAATGCTGACTAAAAGGAAAATTTAGTTTAGGGTTTATAACCCTAATGCTGACTGAAAGAAAAAGTTCAGTTTAGGGTTTAAATCCCTAATGCTGACTGAAAGAAAAAATTCAGTTTAGGGTTTAAAACCCTAATTCTGACTGGAAGGAAAAGTTCAGTTTAGGGTTTAAAACCCTAATGCTGACTAAAAGGAAAATTCAGTTTACGGTTTAAAACCCTAATGCTGATTACATGGAAAGCTCAGTTTAGGGTTTAAAACCCTAATGCTGGCTGAATGGAAAAGGTTCAGTTTAGGGTTTAAAACCCTAATGCTGACTAAAAGGAAAATTTAGTTTAGGGTTTAAAACCCTAATGCTGATTGCATGGAAAAGCTCAGTTTAGGGTTTAAAACCCTAATGCTGGCTGAAAGGAAAAAGTTCAGTTTAGGGTTTAAAACCCTAATGCTGACTAAAAGGAAAATTCAGTTTAGGGTTTAAAACCCTAATGCTGATTACATGGAAAAGCTCAGTTTAGGGTTTAAAACCCTAATGCTGGCTGAAAGGAAAAGTTCAGTTTAGGGTTTAAAACACTAATGCTGACTAGAAGGAAAATTCAGTTTAGGGTTTAAAACCCTAATGCTGATTGCATGGAAAAGCTCAGTTTAGGGTTAAAAACCCTAATGTTGGCTGAATGGAAAAAGTTCAGTTTAGGGTTTAAAACCCTAATGCTGATTGCATGGAAAAGCTCAGTTTAGGGTTTAAAACCCTAATGCTGGCTGAATGGAAAAAGTTCAGTTTAGGGTTTAAAACCCTAATGCTGACTAAAAGGAAAATTCAGTTTAGGGTTTAAAACCCTAATGCTGATTGCATGGAAAAGCTCAGTTTAGGGTTTAAAACCCTAATGCTGGCTGAAAGGAAAAAGTTCAGTTTAGGGTTTACAACCCTAATGCTTACTAAAAGGAAAAGTTCAGTTTAGGGTTTAAACCCTAATGCTGATTGCATGGAAAAGCTCAGTTTAGGGTTTAAAACCCTAATGCTGGCTGAAAGGAAAAAGTTCAGTTTAGGGTTTAAAACCCTAATGCTGACTAAAAGGAAAAGTTCAGTTTAGGGTTTAAAACCCTAATGCTGACTGAAAGAAAAAGTTCAGTTTAGGGTTTAAAACTCTAATGCTGACTGAAAGAAAAAGTTCAGTTTAGGGTTTAAAACTCTAATGCTGACTGAAAGAAAAAGTTCAGTTTAGGGTTTAAAACCCTAATGCTGATTACATGGAAAAGCTCAATTTAGGGTTTAAAACCCTAATGCTGACTAAAAGGTAAATTTAGTTTAGGGTTTAAAACCCTAATGCTGATTACATAGAAAAGCTCAGTTTAGGGTTTAAAACCCTAATGCTGACTAAAAGGAAAATTCAGTTTAGGGTTTAAAACCCTAATGCTGATTGCATGGAAAAGCTCAGTTTAGGGTTTAAAACCCTAATGCTGGCTGAAAGGAAAAAGTTCAGTTTAGGGTTTAAAACCCTAATGCTGACTAAAGGAAAAATTTAGTTTAGGGTTTAAAACCCTAATGCTGACTAAAAGGAAAATTTAGTTTAGGGTTTAAAACCCTAATGCTGATTACATGGAAAAGCTCAGTTTAGGGTTTTAAAACCCTAATGCTGGCTGAAAGGAAAAGTTCAGTTTAGGGTTCAAAACTCTAATGCTGACTAAAAGGAAAATTCAGTTTAGGGTTTAAAACCCTAATGCTGACTAAAAGGGAAAGTTCAGTTTAGGGTTTAAAACCCTAATGCTGACTGGAAGGAAAAGTTCAGTTTAGGGTTTAAAACCCTAATGCTGACTAAAGGGAAAATTCAGTTTAGGGTTTAAAATCCTAATGCTGACTAAAAGGAAAATTCAGTTTAGGGTTTAAAACCCTAATGCTGATTACATGGAAAAGCTCAGTTTAGGGTTTTAAAACCCTAATGCTGGCTGAAAGGAAAATTTTAGTTTAGGGTTTAAAACCCTAATGCTGACTAAAAGGAAAATTCAGTTTAGGGTTTAAAACCCTAATGCTGATTGCATGGAAAAGCTCAGTTTAGGGTTTAAAACCCTAATGCTGGCTGAATGGAAAAAGTTCAGTTTAGGGTTTAAAACCCTAATGCTGATTGCATGGAAAAGCTCAGTTTAGGGTTTAAAACACTAATACTGGCTGAATGGAAAAAGTTCAGTTTAGGGTTTTAAACCCTAATGCTGAATAAAGGAAAATTCAGTTTAGGGTTTAAAACCCTAATGCTGACTGAAAGAAAAAGTTCAGTTTAGGGTTTAAAACCCTAATGCTGACTGAAAGAAAATGTTCAGTTTAGGGTTTAAAACCCTAATGCTGACTGGAAGGAAAAGTTCAGTTTAGGGTTTAAAACCCTAATGCTGACTAAAAGGAAAATTCATTTTAGGGTTTAAAACCCTAATGATGATTGCATGGAAAGCTCAGTTTAGGGTTTAAAACCCTAATGCTGGCTGAATGGAAAAAGTTCAGTTTAGGGTTTAAAACCCTAATGCTGATTGCATGGAAAAGCTCAGTTTAGGGTTTAAAACCTTAATGCTGGCTGAATGGAAAAAGTTCAGTTTAGGGTTTAAAACCCTAATGCTGACTAAAAGGAAAATTCAGTTTAGGGTTTAAAACCCTAATGCTGATTGCATGGAAAAGCTCAGTTTAGGGTTTAAAACCCTAATGCTGACTAAAAGGAAAATTCAGTTTAGGGTTTATAACCCTAATGCTGACTGAAAGAAAAAGTTCAGTTTAGGGTTTAAATCCCTAATGCTGACTGAAAGAAAAAGTTCAGTTTAGGGTTTAAAACCCTAATGCTGACTGGAAGGAAAAGTTCAGTTTAGGGTTTAAAACCCTAATGCTGACTAAAAGGAAAATTCAGTTTAGGGTTTAAAACCCTAATGCTGATTACATGGAAAGCTCAGTTTAGGGTTTAAAACCCTAATGCTGGCTGAATGGAAAAAGTTCAGTTTAGGGTTTAAAACCCTAATGCTGACTAAAAGGAAAATTCAGTTTAGGGTTTAAAACCCTAATGCTGATTACATGGAAAAGCTCAGTTTAGGGTTTAAAACCCTAATGCTGGCTGAAAGGAAAAATTTCAGTTTAGGGTTTAAAACCCTAATGCTGATTGCATGGAAAAGCTCAGTTTAGGTTTTAAAACCCTAATGCTGGCTGAAAGGAAAAAGTTCAGATTAGGGTTTAAAACCCTAATGTTGACTAAAAGGAAAAGTTCAGTTTAGGGTTTAAAACCCTAATGCTGACTGAAAGAAAAAGTTCAGTTTAGGGTTTAAAACCCTAATGCTGACTGGAAGGAAAAGTTCAGTTTAGGGTTTAAAACCCTAATGCTGATTGCATGGAAAAGCTCAGTTTAGGGTTTAAAACCTTAATGCTGGCTGAAAGGAAAATTCAGTTTAGGGTTTAAAACCCTAATGCTGATTGCATGGAAAAGCTCAGTTTAGGGTTTAAAACCCTAATGTTGGCTGAAAGGAAAAAGTTCAGTTTAGGGTTTAAAACCCTAATGCTGACTAAAAGGAAAATTCAGTTTAGGGTTTAAAACCCTAATGCTGATTACATGGAAAAGCTCAGGTTAATGTTTAAAACCCTAATGCTGGCTGAAAGGAAAAGTTCAGTTTAGGGTTTAAAACCCTAATGCTGACTAAAAGGAAAATTCAGTTTAGGGTTTAAAACCCTAATGCTGATTGCATGGAAAAGCTCAATTTAGGGTTTAAAACCCTAATGCTGGCTGAATGGAAAAAGTTCAGTTTAGGGTTTAAAACCCTAATGCTGATTGCATGGAATAGCACAGTTTAGGGTTTAAAACCCTAATGCTGGCTGAATGGAAAAAGTTCAGTTTAGGGTTTAAAACCCTAATGCTGACTAAAAGGAAAAGTTCAGTTTAGGGTTTAAAACTCTAATGCTGATTGCATGGAAAAGCTCAGTTTAGGGTTTAAAACCCTAATGCTGGCTGAAAGGAAAAAGTTCAGTTTAGGGTTTAAAACCCTAATGCTGGTTGAATGGAAAAAGTTCAGTTTAGGGTTTAAAACCCTAATGCTGACTGAAAGAAAAAGTTCAGTTTAGGGTTTAAAACCCTAATGCTGACTGGAAGGAAAAGTTCAGTTTAGGGTTTAAAACCCTAATGCTGACTAAAAGGAAAATTCATTTTAGGGTTTAAAACCCTAATGCTGATTACATGGAAAAGCTCAGTTTAGGGTTTAAGACCCTAATGCTGGCTGAATGGAAAAAGTTCAGTTTAGGGTTTAAAACCCTAATGCTGACTAAAAGGAAAATTCAGTTTAGGGTTTAAAACACTAATGCTGATTGCATGAAAAAGCTCAGTTTAGGGTTTAAAACCCTAATGCTGGCTGAATGGAAAAAGTTCAGTTTAGGGTTTAAAACCCTAATGCTGATTGCATGGAAAAGCTCAATTTAGGGTTTAAAACCCTAATGCTGGCTGACAGGAAAACGTTCAGTTTAGGGTTTAAAACCCTAATGCTGATTGCATGGAAAAGCTCAGTTTAGGGTTTAAAACCCTAATGCTGGCTGAATGGAAAAAGTTCAGTTTAGGGTTTAAAACTCTAATGCTGACTAAAAGGAAAATTTAGTTTAGGGTTTATAACCCTAATGCTGACTGAAAGAAAAAGTTCAGTTTAGGGTTTAAATCCCTAATGCTGACTGAAAGAAAAAATTCAGTTTAGGGTTTAAAACCCTAATTCTGACTGGAAGGAAAAGTTCAGTTTAGGGTTTAAAACCCTAATGCTGACTAAAAGGAAAATTCAGTTTACGGTTTAAAACCCTAATGCTGATTACATGGAAAGCTCAGTTTAGGGTTTAAAACCCTAATGCTGGCTGAATGGAAAAGGTTCAGTTTAGGGTTTAAAACCCTAATGCTGACTAAAAGGAAAATTTAGTTTAGGGTTTAAAACCCTAATGCTGATTGCATGGAAAAGCTCAGTTTAGGGTTTAAAACCCTAATGCTGGCTGAAAGGAAAAAGTTCAGTTTAGGGTTTAAAACCCTAATGCTGACTAAAAGGAAAATTCAGTTTAGGGTTTAAAACCCTAATGCTGATTACATGGAAAAGCTCAGTTTAGGGTTTAAAACCCTAATGCTGGCTGAAAGGAAAAGTTCAGTTTAGGGTTTAAAACACTAATGCTGACTAGAAGGAAAATTCAGTTTAGGGTTTAAAACCCTAATGCTGATTGCATGGAAAAGCTCAGTTTAGGGTTAAAAACCCTAATGTTGGCTGAATGGAAAAAGTTCAGTTTAGGGTTTAAAACCCTAATGCTGATTGCATGGAAAAGCTCAGTTTAGGGTTTAAAACCCTAATGCTGGCTGAATGGAAAAAGTTCAGTTTAGGGTTTAAAACCCTAATGCTGACTAAAAGGAAAATTCAGTTTAGGGTTTAAAACCCTAATGCTGATTGCATGGAAAAGCTCAGTTTAGGGTTTAAAACCCTAATGCTGGCTGAAAGGAAAAAGTTCAGTTTAGGGTTTACAACCCTAATGCTTACTAAAAGGAAAAGTTCAGTTTAGGGTTTAAACCCTAATGCTGATTGCATGGAAAAGCTCAGTTTAGGGTTTAAAACCCTAATGCTGGCTGAAAGGAAAAAGTTCAGTTTAGGGTTTAAAACCCTAATGCTGACTAAAAGGAAAAGTTCAGTTTAGGGTTTAAAACCCTAATGCTGACTGAAAGAAAAAGTTCAGTTTAGGGTTTAAAACTCTAATGCTGACTGAAAGAAAAAGTTCAGTTTAGGGTTTAAAACTCTAATGCTGACTGAAAGAAAAAGTTCAGTTTAGGGTTTAAAACCCTAATGCTGATTACATGGAAAAGCTCAATTTAGGGTTTAAAACCCTAATGCTGACTAAAAGGTAAATTTAGTTTAGGGTTTAAAACCCTAATGCTGATTACATAGAAAAGCTCAGTTTAGGGTTTAAAACCCTAATGCTGACTAAAAGGAAAATTCAGTTTAGGGTTTAAAACCCTAATGCTGATTGCATGGAAAAGCTCAGTTTAGGGTTTAAAACCCTAATGCTGGCTGAAAGGAAAAAGTTCAGTTTAGGGTTTAAAACCCTAATGCTGACTAAAGGAAAAATTTAGTTTAGGGTTTAAAACCCTAATGCTGACTAAAAGGAAAATTTAGTTTAGGGTTTAAAACCCTAATGCTGATTACATGGAAAAGCTCAGTTTAGGGTTTTAAAACCCTAATGCTGGCTGAAAGGAAAAGTTCAGTTTAGGGTTCAAAACTCTAATGCTGACTAAAAGGAAAATTCAGTTTAGGGTTTAAAACCCTAATGCTGACTAAAAGGGAAAGTTCAGTTTAGGGTTTAAAACCCTAATGCTGACTGGAAGGAAAAGTTCAGTTTAGGGTTTAAAACCCTAATGCTGACTAAAGGGAAAATTCAGTTTAGGGTTTAAAATCCTAATGCTGACTAAAAGGAAAATTCAGTTTAGGGTTTAAAACCCTAATGCTGATTACATGGAAAAGCTCAGTTTAGGGTTTTAAAACCCTAATGCTGGCTGAAAGGAAAATTTTAGTTTAGGGTTTAAAACCCTAATGCTGACTAAAAGGAAAATTCAGTTTAGGGTTTAAAACCCTAATGCTGATTGCATGGAAAAGCTCAGTTTAGGGTTTAAAACCCTAATGCTGGCTGAATGGAAAAAGTTCAGTTTAGGGTTTAAAACCCTAATGCTGATTGCATGGAAAAGCTCAGTTTAGGGTTTAAAACACTAATACTGGCTGAATGGAAAAAGTTCAGTTTAGGGTTTTAAACCCTAATGCTGAATAAAGGAAAATTCAGTTTAGGGTTTAAAACCCTAATGCTGACTGAAAGAAAAAGTTCAGTTTAGGGTTTAAAACCCTAATGCTGACTGAAAGAAAATGTTCAGTTTAGGGTTTAAAACCCTAATGCTGACTGGAAGGAAAAGTTCAGTTTAGGGTTTAAAACCCTAATGCTGACTAAAAGGAAAATTCATTTTAGGGTTTAAAACCCTAATGATGATTGCATGGAAAGCTCAGTTTAGGGTTTAAAACCCTAATGCTGGCTGAATGGAAAAAGTTCAGTTTAGGGTTTAAAACCCTAATGCTGATTGCATGGAAAAGCTCAGTTTAGGGTTTAAAACCTTAATGCTGGCTGAATGGAAAAAGTTCAGTTTAGGGTTTAAAACCCTAATGCTGACTAAAAGGAAAATTCAGTTTAGGGTTTAAAACCCTAATGCTGATTGCATGGAAAAGCTCAGTTTAGGGTTTAAAACCCTAATGCTGACTAAAAGGAAAATTCAGTTTAGGGTTTATAACCCTAATGCTGACTGAAAGAAAAAGTTCAGTTTAGGGTTTAAATCCCTAATGCTGACTGAAAGAAAAAGTTCAGTTTAGGGTTTAAAACCCTAATGCTGACTGGAAGGAAAAGTTCAGTTTAGGGTTTAAAACCCTAATGCTGACTAAAAGGAAAATTCAGTTTAGGGTTTAAAACCCTAATGCTGATTACATGGAAAAGCTCAGTTTAGGGTTTAAAACCCTAATGCTGGCTGAATGGAAAAAGTTCAGTTTAGGGTTTAAAACCCTAATGCTGACTAAAAGGAAAATTCAGTTTAGGGTTTAAAACCCTAATGCTGATTACATGGAAAAGCTCAGTTTAGGGTTTAAAACCCTAATGCTGGCTGAAAGGAAAAATTTCAGTTTAGGGTTTAAAACCCTAATGCTGATTGCATGGAAAAGCTCAGTTTAGGTTTTAAAACCCTAATGCTGGCTGAAAGGAAAAAGTTCAGATTAGGGTTTAAAACCCTAATGTTGACTAAAAGGAAAAGTTCAGTTTAGGGTTTAAAACCCTAATGCTGACTGAAAGAAAAAGTTCAGTTTAGGGTTTAAAACCCTAATGCTGACTGGAAGGAAAAGTTCAGTTTAGGGTTTAAAACCCTAATGCTGATTGCATGGAAAAGCTCAGTTTAGGGTTTAAAACCTTAATGCTGGCTGAAAGGAAAATTCAGTTTAGGGTTTAAAACCCTAATGCTGATTGCATGGAAAAGCTCAGTTTAGGGTTTAAAACCCTAATGTTGGCTGAAAGGAAAAAGTTCAGTTTAGGGTTTAAAACCCTAATGCTGACTAAAAGGAAAATTCAGTTTAGGGTTTAAAACCCTAATGCTGATTACATGGAAAAGCTCAGGTTAATGTTTAAAACCCTAATGCTGGCTGAAAGGAAAAGTTCAGTTTAGGGTTTAAAACCCTAATGCTGACTAAAAGGAAAATTCAGTTTAGGGTTTAAAACCCTAATGCTGATTGCATGGAAAAGCTCAATTTAGGGTTTAAAACCCTAATGCTGGCTGAATGGAAAAAGTTCAGTTTAGGGTTTAAAACCCTAATGCTGATTGCATGGAATAGCACAGTTTAGGGTTTAAAACCCTAATGCTGGCTGAATGGAAAAAGTTCAGTTTAGGGTTTAAAACCCTAATGCTGACTAAAAGGAAAAGTTCAGTTTAGGGTTTAAAACTCTAATGCTGATTGCATGGAAAAGCTCAGTTTAGGGTTTAAAACCCTAATGCTGGCTGAAAGGAAAAAGTTCAGTTTAGGGTTTAAAACCCTAATGCTGGTTGAATGGAAAAAGTTCAGTTTAGGGTTTAAAACCCTAATGCTGACTGAAAGAAAAAGTTCAGTTTAGGGTTTAAAACCCTAATGCTGACTAAAAGGGAAATTCAGTTTAGGGTTAAAAACCCTAATGCTGATTACATGGAAAAGCTCAGTTTAGGGTTTAAAACCCTAATGCTGGCTGAAAGGAAAAAGTTCAGTTTAGGGTTTAAAACCCTAATGCTGACTAAAAGGAAAATTCAGTTTAGGGTTTAAAACACTAATGCTGATTGCATGGAAAAGCTCAGTTTAGGGTTTAAAACCTTAATGCTGGCTGAATGGAAAAAGTTCAGTTTAGGGTTTAAAACCCTAATGCTGATTGCATGGAAAAGCTCAGTTTAGGGTTTAAAACCCTAATGCTGGCTGAATGGAAAAAGTTCAGTTTAGGGTTTAAAACCCTAATGCTGACTAAAAGGAAAATTCGGTTTAGCGTTTAAAACCCTAATGCTGATTACATGGAAAAGCTCAGTTTAGGGTTTAAAACCCTAATGCTGGCTGAAAGGAAAAAGTTCAGTTTAGGGTTTAAAACCCTAATGCTGACTAAAAGGAAAAGTTCCGTTTAGGGTTTAAAACCCTAATGCTGATTGCATGGAAAAGCTCAGTTTAGGGTTTAAAACCCTAATGCTGGCTGAAAGGAAAAAGTTCAGTTTAGGGTTTAAAACCCTAATGCTGACTAAAAGGAAAAGTTCAGTTTAGGGTTTAAAACCCTAATGCTGACTGAAAGAAAAAGTTCAGTTTAGGGTTTAAAACCCTAATGCTGGCTGAAAGAAAAAGTTCAGTTTAGGGTTTAAAACCCTAATGCTGACTGGAAGGAAAAGTTCAGTTTAGGGTTTAAAACCCTAATGCTGATTGCATGGAAAAGCTCAGTTTAGGGTTTAAAACATTAATGCTGGTTGAAAGGAAAATTCAGTTTAGGGTTTAAAACCCTAATGTTGATTGCATGGAAAAACTCAGTTTAGGGTTTAAAACCCTAATGCTGGCTGAAAGGAAAAAGTTCAGTTTAGGGTTTAAAACCCTAATGCTGACTAAAAGGAAAATTCAGTTTAGGGTTTAAAACCCTAATGCTGATTACATGGAAAAGCTCAGTTTAGGGTTTAAAACCCTAATGCTGGCTGAAAGGAAAAGTTCAGTTTAGGGTTTAAAACCCTAATGCTGACTAAAAGGAAAATTCAGTTTAGGGTTTAAAACCCTAATGCTGATTGCATGGAAAAGCTCAGTTTAGGGTTTAAAACCCTAATACTGGCTGAATGGAAAAAGTTCAGTTTAGGGTTTAAAACCCTAATGCTGATTGCATGGAAAAGCTCAGTTTAGGGTTTAAAACCCTAATGCTGGCTGAATGGAAAAAGTTCAGTTTAGGGTTTAAAACCCTAATGCTGACTAAAAGGAAAAGTTCAGTTTAGGGTTTAAAACTCTAATGCTGATTGCATGGAAAAGCTCAGTTTAGGGTTTAAAACCCTAATACTGGCTGAAAGGAAAAAGTTCAGTTTAGGGTTTAAAACCCTAATGCTGACTAAAAGGAAAAGTTTAGTTTAGGGTTTAAAACCCTAATGCTGACTGAAAGAAAAAGTTCAATTTAGGGTTTAAAACCCTAATGCTGACTAAAAGGGAAATTTAGTTTAGGGTTTAAAACCCTAATGCTGATTGCATGGAAAAGCTCAGTTTAGGGTTTAAAACCCTAATGCTGGCTGAAAGGAAAAAGTTCAATTTAGGGTTTAAAACCCTAATGCTGACTAAAGGAAAAATTCAGTTTAGGGTTTAAAACCCTAATGCTGACTAAAAGGAAAATTCAGTTTAGGGTTTAAAACCCTAATGCTGATTGCATAGAAAAGCTCAGTTTAGGGTTTAAAACCCTAATGCTGGCTGAAAGGAAAAAGTTCAGTTTAGGGTTTAAAACCCTAATGCTGACTAAAAGGAAAATTCAGTTTAGGGTTTAAAACACTAATGCTGATTGCATGGAAAAGCTCAGTTTAGGGTTTAAAACCCTAATGCTGGCTGAATGGAAAAAGTTTAGTTTAGGGTTTAAAACCCTAATGCTGATTGCATGGAAAAGCTCAGTTTAGGGTTTAAAACCCTAATGCTGGCTGAATGGAAAAAGTTCAGTTTAGGGTTTAAAACCCTAATGCTGGCTAAAAGGAAAATTCGGTTTAGGGTTTAAAACCCTAATGCTGATTACATGGAAAAGCTCAGTTTAGGGTTTAAAACCCTAATGCTGGCTGAAAGGAAAAAGTTCAGTTTAGGGTTTAAAACCCTAATGCTGACTAAAAGGAAAAGTTCCGTTTATGGTTTAAAACCCTAATGCTGATTGCATGGAAAAGCTCAGTTTAGGGTTTAAAACCCTAATGCTGGCTGAAAGGAAAAAGTTCAGTTTAGGGTTTAAAACCCTAATGCTGACTAAAAGGAAAAGTTCAGTTTAGGGTTTAAAACCCTAATGCTGACTGAAAGAAAAAGTTCAGTTTAGGGTTTAAAACCCTAATGCTGACTGAAAGAAAAAGTTCAGTTTAGGGTTTAAAACCCTAATGCTGACTGGAAGGAAAAGTTCAGTTTAGGGTTTAAAACCCTAATGCTGATTGCATGGAAAAGCTCAGTTTAGGGTTTAAAACATTAATGCTGGTTGAAAGGAAAATTCAGTTTAGGGTTTAAAACCCTAATGTTGATTGCATGGAAAAGCTCAGTTTAGGGTTTAAAACCCTAATGCTGGCTGAAAGGAAAAAGTTCAGTTTAGGGTTTAAAACCCTAATGCTGACTAAAAGGAAAATTCAGTTTACGGTTTAAAACCCTAATGCTGATTACATGGAAAAGCTCAGTTTAGGGTTTAAAACCCTAATGCTGGCTGAAAGGAAAAGTTCAGTTTAGGGTTTAAAACCCTAATGCTGACTAAAAGGAAAATTCAGTTTAGGGTTTAAAACCCTAATGCTGATTGCATGGAAAAGCTCAGTTTAGGGTTTAAAACCCTAATACTGGCTGAATGGAAAAAGTTCAGTTTAGGGTTTAAAACCCTAATGCTGATTGCATGGAAAAGCTCAGTTTAGGGTTTAAAACCCTAATGCTGGCTGAATGGAAAAAGTTCAGTTTAGGGTTTAAAACCCTAATGCTGACTAAAAGGAAAAGTTCAGTTTAGGGTTTAAAACTCTAATGCTGATTGCATGGAAAAGCTCAGTTTAGGGTTTAAAACCCTAATACTGGCTGAAAGGAAAAAGTTCAGTTTAGGGTTTAAAACCCTAATGCTGACTAAAAGGAAAAGTTTAGTTTACGGTTTAAAACCCTAATGCTGACTGAAAGAAAAAGTTCAATTTAGGGTTTAAAACCCTAATGCTGACTAAAAGGGAAATTCAGTTTAGGGTTTAAAACCCTAATGCTGATTGCATGGAAAAGCTCAGTTTAGGGTTTAAAACCCTAATGCTGGCTGAAAGGAAAAAGTTCAATTTAGGGTTTAAAACCCTAATGCTGACTAAAGGAAAAATTCAGTTTAGGGTTTAAAACCCTAATGCTGACTAAAAGGAAAATTCAGTTTAGGGTTTAAAACCCTAATGCTGATTGCATGGAAAAGCTCAGTTTAGGGTTTAAAACCCTAATGCTGGCTGAAAGGAAAAAGTTCAGTTTAGGGTTTAAAACCCTAATGCTGGCTGAAAGGAAAAAGTTCAGTTTAGGGTTTAAAACCCTAATGCTGACTAAAGGAAAAATTCAGTTTAGGGTTTAAAACCCTAATGCTGACTAAAAGGAAAATTCAGTTTAGGGTTTAAAACCCTAATGCTGATTGCATGGAAAAGCTCAGTTTAGGGTTTAAAACCCTAATGCTGACTGGAAGGAAAAGTTCAGTTTAGGGTTTAAAACCCTAATGCTGACCAAAAGGAAAATTCAGTTTAGGGTTTAAAACTCTAATGCTGATTACATGGAAAAGCTCAGTTTAGGGTTTAAAACCCTAATGCTAACTAAAAGAAAAATTCAGTTTAGGGTTTAAAACCCTAATGCTGATTACATGGAAAAGCTCAGTTTAGGGTTTAAAACCCTAATGCTGGCTGAATGGAAAATTCAGTTTAGGGTTTAAAACCCTAATGCTGATTACATGGAAAAGCTCAGTTTAGGGTTTAAAACCCTAATGCTGGCTAAATGGAAAAAGTTTAGTTTAGATTTTAAAACCCTAATGCTGACTAAAAGGAAAATTCAGTTTAGGGTTTAAAACCCTAATGCTGATTGCATGGAAAAGCTCAGTTTAGGGTTTAAAACCCTAATGCTGGCTGAAAGGAAAAAGTTCAGTTTAGGGTTTAAAACCCTAATGTTGACTAAAGGAAAAATTCAGTTTAGGGTTTAAAACCCTAATGCTGACTAAAAGGAAAATTCAGTTTAGGGTTTAAAACCCTAATGCTGATTGCATGGAAAAGCTCAGTTTAGGGTTTAAAACCCTAATGCTGGCTGAAAGGAAAAAGTTCAGTTTAGGGTTTAAAACCCTAATGCTGACTAAAGGAAAAATTCAGTTTAGGGTTTAAAACCCTAATGCTGACTAAAAGGAAAATTCAGTTTAGGGTTTAAAACCCTAATGCTGATTACATGGAAAAGCTCAGTTTAGGGTTTTAAAACCCTAATGCTGGCTGAAAGGAAAAGTTCAGTTTAGGGTTTAAAACCCTAATGCTGACTAAAAGGAAAATTCAGTTTAGGGTTTAAAACCCTAATGCTGACTAAAAGGGAAAGTTCAGTTTAGTGTTTAAAACCCTAATGCTGACTGGAAGGAAAAGTTCAGTTTAGGGTTTAAAACCCTAATGCTGACTAAAAGGAAAATTCAGTTTAGGGTTTAAAATCCTAATGCTGACTAAAAGAAAAATTCAGTTTAGGGTTTAAAACCCTAATGCTGATTACATGGAAAAGCTCAGTTTAGGGTTTTAAAACCCTAATGCTGGTTGAAAGGAAAAGTTCAGTTTAGGGTTTAAAACCCTAATGCTGACTAAAAGGAAAATTTAGTTTAGGGTTTAAAACCCTAATGCTGATTGCATGGAAAAGCTCAGTTTAGGGTTTAAAACCCTAATGCTTGCTGAATGGAAAAAGTTCAGTTTAGGGTTTAAAACCCTAATGCTGATTGCATGGAAAAGCTCAGTTTAGGGTTTAAAACCTTAATGCTGGCTGAATGGAAAAAGTTAAGTTTAGGGTTTTAAACCCTAATGCTGACTAAAAGGAAAATTCAGTTTAGGGTTTAAAACCCTAATGCTGACTGAAAGAAAAAGTTCAGTTTAGGGTTTAAAACCCTAATGCTGACTGAAAGAAAAAGTTCAGTTTAGGGTTTAAAACCCTAATGCTGACTGGAAGGAAAAGTTCAGTTTAGGGTTTAAAACCCTAATGCTGACTAAAAGGAAAATTTATTTTAGGGTTTAAAACCCTAATGCTGATTACATGGAAAAGCTCAGTTTAGGGTTTAAAACCCTAATGCTGGCTGAAAGGAAAAAGTTCAGTTTAGGGTTTAAAACCCTAATGCTGACTAAAGGAAAAATTCAGTTTAGGGTTTAAAACCCTAATGCTGACTAAAAGGAAAATTCAGTTTAGGGTTTAAAACCCTAGTGCTGATTACATGGAAAAGCTCAGTTTAGGGTTTAAAACCCTAATGCTGGCTGAATGGAAAATTCAGTTTAGGGTTTAAAACCCTAATGCTGATTACATGGAAAAGCTTAGTTTAGGGTTTAAAACCCTAATGCTTGTAGAATGGAAAAAGTTCTGTTTAGTATTTAAAACCCTAATGCTGACTAAAAGGAAAATTCAGTTTAGGGTTTAAAACTCTAATGCTGATTGCATGGAAAAGCTCAGTTTAGGGTTTAAAACCCTAATGCTGGCTGAAAGGAAAAAGTTTAGTTTAGGGTTTAAAACCCTAATGTTGACTAAAGGAAAAATTCAGTTTAGGCTTTAAAACCCTAATGCTGACTATAAGGAAAATTCAGTTTAGGGTTTAAAACCCTAATGCTGATTGCATGGAAAAGCTCAGTTTAGGGTTTAAAACCTTAATGCTGGCTGAAAGGAAAAAGTTCAGTTTAGGGTTCAAAACCCTAATGCTGACTAAAGGAAAAATTCAGTTTAGGGTTTAAAGCCCTAATGCTGACTAAAAGGAAAATTCAGTTTAGGGTTTAAAACCCTAATGCTGATTACATGGAAAAGCTCAGTTTAGGGTTTTAAAACCCTAATGCTGGCTGAAAGGAAAAGTTCAGTTTAGGGTTTAAAATCCTAATGCTGACTAAAAGGAAAATTCAGTTTAGGGTTTAAAACCCTAATGCTGTTTACATGGAAAAGCTCAGTTTAGGGTTTTAAAACCCTAATGCTGGCTGAAAGGAAAAGTTCAGTTTAGGGTTTAAAACCCTAATGCTGACTAAAAGGAAAATTTAGTTTAGGGTTTAAAACCCTAATGCTGATTGCATGGAAAAGCTCAGTTTAGGGTTTAAAACCCTAATGCTGGCTGAATGGAAAAAGTTCAGTTTAGGGTTTAAAACCCTAATGCTGATTGCATGGAAAAGCTCAGTTTAGGGTTTAAAACCCTAATGCTGGCTGAATGGAAAAAGTTAAGTTTAGGGTTTTAAACCCTAATGCTGACTAAAAGGAAAATTCAGTTTAGGGTTTAAAACCCTAATACTGACTGAAAGAAAAAGTTCAGTTTAGGGTTTAAAACCCTAATGCTGACTGAAAGAAAAAGTTCAGTTTAGGGTTTAAAACCCTAATGCTGACTGGAAGGAAAAGTTCAGTTTAGGGTTTAAAACCCTAATGCTGACTAAAAGGAAAATTCATTTTAGGGTTTAAAACCCTAATGCTGATTACATGAAAAAGCTCAGTTTAGGGTTTAAAACCCTAATGCTGGCTGAAAGGAAAAAGTTCAGTTTAGGGTTTAAAACCCTAATGCTGACTAAAGGAAAAATTCAGTTTAGAGTTTAAAACCCTAATGCTGACTAAAAGGAAAATTCAGTTTAGGGTTTAAAACCCTAATGGTGATTACATGGAAAAGCTCAGTTTAGGGTTTTAAAACCCTAATACTGGCTGAAAGGAAAAGTTCAGTTTAGGGTTCAAAACCCTAATGCTGACTAAAAGGAAAATTCAGTTTAGGGTTTAAAACCCTAATGCTGACTAAAAGGGAAAGTTCAGTTTAGGGTTTAAAATCCTAATGCTGACTAAAAGGAAAATTCAGTTTAGGGTTTAAAACCCTAATGCTGATTACATGGAAAAGCTCAGTTTAGGGTTTTAAAACCCTAATGCTGGCTGAAAGGAAAATTTTAGTTTAGGGTTTAAAACCCTAATGCTGACTAAAAGGAAAATTCAGTTTAGGGTTTAAAACCCTAATGCTGATTGCATGGAAAAGCTCAGTTTAGGGTTTAAAACCCTAATGCTGGCTGAATGGAAAAAGTTCAGTTTAGGGTTTAAAACCCTAATGCTGATTGCATGGAAAAGCTCAGTTTAGGGTTTAAAACACTAATACTGGCTGAATGGAAAATGTTCAGTTTAGGGTTTTAAACCCTAATGCTGAATAAAGGAAAATTCAGTTTAGGGTTTAAAACCCTAATGCTGACTGAAAGAAAAAGTTCAGTTTAGGGTTTAAAACCCTAATGCTGACTGAAAGAAAATGTTCAGTTTAGGGTTTAAAACCCTAATGCTGACTGGAAGGAAAAGTTCAGTTTAGGGTTTAAAACCCTAATGCTGACTAAAAGGAAAATTCATTTTAGGGTTTAAAACCCTAATGCTAATTACATGGAAAAGCCTAGTTTAGGGTTTAAAACCCTAATGCTGGCTGAATGGAAAAAGTTCAGTTTAGGGTTTAAAACCCTAATGCTGACTAAAAGGAAAATTCAGTTTAGGGTTTAAAACACTAATGTTGATTGCATGAAAAAGCTCAGTTTAGGGTTTAAAACCCTAATGCTGGCTGAATGGAAAAAGTTCAGTTTAGGGTTTAAAACCCTAATGCTGATTGCATGGAAAAGCTCAATTTAGGGTTTAAAACCCTAATGCTGGCTGAAAGGAAAACGTTCAGCTTAGGGTTTAAAACCCTAATGCTGATTGCATGGAAAAGCTCAGTTTAGGGTTTAAAACCCTAATGCTGGCTGAATGGAAAAAGTTCAGTTTAGGGTTTAAAACTCTAATGCTGACTAAAAGGAAAATTCAGTTTAGGGTTTATAACCCTAATGCTGACTGAAAGAAAAAGTTCAGTTTAGGGTTTAAATCCCTAATGCTGACTGAAAGAAAAAGTTCAGTTTAGGGTTTAAAACCCTAATGCTGACTGGAAGGAAAAGTTCAGTTTAGGGTTTAAAACCCTAATGCTGACTAAAAGGAAAATTCAGTTTACGGTTTAAAACCCTAATGCTGATTACATAGAAAGCTCAGTTTAGGGTTTAAAATCCTAATGCTGGCTGAATGGAAAAGGTTCAGTTTAGGGTTTAAAACCCTAATGCTGACTAAAAGGAAAATTTAGTTTAGGGTTTAAAACCCTAATGCTGATTGCATGGAAAAGCTCAGTTTAGGGTTTAAAACCCTAATGCTGGCTGAAAGGAAAAAGTTCAGTTTAGGGTTTAAAACCCTAATGCTGACTAAAAGGAAAATTCAGTTTAGGGTTTAAAACCCTAATGTTGATTACATGGAAAAGCTCAGTTTAGGGTTTAAAACCCTAATGCTGGCTGAAAGGAAAAGTTCAGTTTAGGGTTTAAAACACTAATGCTGACTAGAAGGAAAATTCAGTTTAGGGTTTAAAACCCTAATGCTGATTGCATGGAAAAGCTCAGTTTAGGGTTAAAAACCCTAATGTTGGCTGAATGGAAAAAGTTCAGTTTAGGGTTTAAAACCCTAATGCTGATTGCTTGGAAAAGCTCAGTTTAGGGTTTAAAACCCTAATGCTGGCTGAATGGAAAAAGTTCAGTTTAGGGTTTAAAACCCTAATGCTGACTAAAAGGAAAATTCAGTTTAGGGTTTAAAACCCTAATGCTGATTGCATGGAAAAGCTCAGTTTAGGATTTAAAACCCTAATGCTGGCTGAAAGGAAAAAGTTCAGTTTAGGGTTTACAACCCTAATGCTGACTAAAAGGAAAAGTTCAGTTTAGGGTTTAAACCCTAATGCTGATTGCATGGAAAAGCTCAGTTTAGGGTTTAAAACCCTAATGCTGGCTGAAAGGAAAAAGTTCAGTTTAGGGTTTAAAACCCTAATGCTGACTAAAAGGAAAAGTTCAGTTTAGGGTTTAAAACCCTAATGCTGACTGAAAGAAAAAGTTCAGTTTAGGGTTTAAAACTCTAATGCTGACTGAAAGAAAAAGTTCAGTTTAGGGTTTAAAACCCTAATGCTGGCTGAAAGGAAAAAGTTCAGTTTAGGGTTTAAAACCCTAATGCTGATTGCATGGAAAAGCTCAGTTTAGGGTTTAAAACCTTAATGCTGGCTGAAAGGAAAAAGTTCAGTTTAGGATTTAAAACCCTAATGCTGATTACATGGAAAAGCTCAGTTTAGGGTTTAAAACCCTAATGCTGGCTGAATGGAAAAAGTTCAGTTTAGGGTTTAAAACCCTAATGCTGACTAAAAGGAAAATTCAGTTTAGGGTTTAAAACCCTAATGCTGATTGCATGGAAAAGCTCAGTTTAGGGTCTAAAACCCTAATGCTGACTAAAAGGAAACGTTCAGTTTAGGGTTTAAAACTCTAATGCTGATTGCATGGAAAAGCTCAGTTTAGGGTTTAAAACCCTAATGCTGGCTGAAAGGAAAAAGTTCAGTTTAGGGTTTAAAACCCTAATGCTGACTAAAAGGAAAAGTTCAGTTTAGGTTTTAAAACCCTAATGCTGACTGAAAGAAAAAGTTCAGTTTAGGGTTTAAAACCCTAATGCTGACTGAAAGAAAAAGTTCAGTTTAGGGTTTAAAACCCTAATGCTGATTACATGGAAAAGCTCAATTTAGGGTTTAAAACCCTAATGCTGACTAAAAGGTAAATTCAGTTTAGGGTTTAAAACCCTAATGCTGATTACATGGAAAAGCTCAGTTTAGGGTTTAAAACCCTAATGCTGACTAAAAGGAAAATTCAGTTTAGGGTTTAAAACCCTAATGCTGATTGCATGGAAAAGCTCAGTTTAGGGTTTAAAACCCTAATGCTGGCTGAAAGGAAAAAGTTCAGTTTAGGGTTTAAAACCCTAATGCTGACTAAAGGAAAAATTTAGTTTAGGGTTTAAAACCCTAATGCTGACTAAAAGGAAAATTTAGTTTAGGGTTTAAAACCCTAATGCTGATTACATGGAAAAGCTCAGTTTAGGGTTTTAAAACCCTAATGCTAGCTGAAAGGAAAAGTTCAGTTTAGGGTTCAAAACCCTAATGCTGACTAAAAGGAAAATTCAGTTTAGGGTTTAAAACCCTAATGCTGACTAAAAGGGAAAGTTCAGTTTAGGGTTTAAAACCCTAATGCTGACTGGAAGGAAAAGTTCAGTTTAGGGTTTAAAACCCTAATGCTGACTAAAGGGAAAATTCAGTTTAGGGTTTAAAATCATAATGCTGACTAAAAGGAAAATTCAGTTTAGGGTTTAAAACCCTAATGCTGATTACATGGAAAAGCTCAGTTTAGGGTTTTAAAACCCTAATGCTGGCTGAAAGGAAAATTTTAGTTTAGGGTTTAAAATCCTAATGCTGACTAAAAGGAAAATTCAGTTTAGGGTTTAAAACCCTAATGCTGATTGCATGGAAAAGCTCAGTTTAGGGTTTAAAACCCTAATGCTGGCTGAATGGAAAAAGTTCAGTTTAGGGTTTAAAACCCTAATGCTGATTGCATGGAAAAGCTCAGTTTAGGGTTTAAAACACTAATACTGGCTGAATGGAAAAAGTTCAGTTTAGGGTTTAAAACCCTAATGCTGACTGAAAGAAAATGTTCAGTTTAGGGTTTAAAACCCTAATGCTGACTGGAAGGAAAAGTTCAGTTTAGGGTTTAAAACCCTAATGCTGACTAAAAGGAAAATTCATTTTAGGGTTTAAAACCCTAATGCTGATTACATGGAAAAGCTCAGTTTAGGGTTTAAAACCCTAATGCTGGCTGAATGGAAAAAGTTCAGTTTAGGGTTTAAAACCCTAATGCTGACTAAAAGGAAAATTCAGTTTAGGGTTTAAAACACTAATGCTGATTGCATGAAAAAGCTCAGTTTAGGGTTTAAAACCCTAATGCTGGCTGAATGGAAAAAGTTCAGTTTAGGGTTTAAAACCCTAATGCTGATTGCATGGAAAAGCTCAATTTAGGGTTTAAAACCCTAATGCTGGCTGAAAGGAAAACGTTCAGTTTAGGGTTTAAAACCCTAATGCTGATTGCATGGAAAAGCTCAGTTTAGGGTTTAAAACCCTAATGCTGGCTGAATGGAAAAAGTTCAGTTTAGGGTTTAAAACTCTAATGCTGACTAAAAGGAAAATTTAGTTTAGGGTTTATAACCCTAATGCTGACTGAAAGAAAAAGTTCAGTTTAGGGTTTAAATCCCTAATGCTGACTGAAAGAAAAAATTCAGTTTAGGGTTTAAAACCCTAATGCTGACTGGAAGGAAAAGTTCAGTTTAGGGTTTAAAACCCTAATGCTGACTAAAAGGAAAATTCAGTTTACGGTTTAAAACCCTAATGCTGATTACATGGAAAGCTCAGTTTAGGGTTTAAAACCCTAATGCTGGCTGAATGGAAAAGGTTCAGTTTAGGGTTTAAAACCCTAATGCTGACTAAAAGGAAAATTTAGTTTAGGGTTTAAAACCCTAATGCTGATTGCATGGAAAAGCTCAGTTTAGGGTTTAAAACCCTAATGCTGGCTGAAAGGAAAAAGTTCAGTTTAGGGTTTAAAACCCTAATGCTGACTAAAAGGAAAATTCAGTTTAGGGTTTAAAACCCTAATGCTGATTACATGGAAAAGCTCAGTTTAGGGTTTAAAACCCTAATGCTGGCTGAAAGGAAAAGTTCAGTTTAGGGTTTAAAACACTAATGCTGACTAGAAGGAAAATTCAGTTTAGGGTTTAAAACCCTAATGCTGATTGCATGGAAAAGCTCAGTTTAGGGTTAAAAACCCTAATGTTGGCTGAATGGAAAAAGTTCAGTTTAGGGTTTAAAACCCTAATGCTGATTGCATGGAAAAGCTCAGTTTAGGGTTTAAAACCCTAATGCTGGCTGAATGGAAAAAGTTCAGTTTAGGGTTTAAAACCCTAATGCTGACTAAAAGGAAAATTCAGTTTAGGGTTTAAAACCCTAATGCTGATTGCATGGAAAAGCTCAGTTTAGGGTTTAAAACCCTAATGCTGGCTGAAAGGAAAAAGTTCAGTTTAGGGTTTAAAACTCTAATGCTGATTGCATGGAAAAGCTCAGTTTAGGGTTTAAAACCCTAATGCTGGCTGAAAGGAAAAAGTTCAGTTTAGGGTTTAAAACCCTAATGCTGACTAAAAGGAAAAGTTCAGTTTAGGTTTTAAAACCCTAATGCTGACTGAAAGAAAAAGTTCAGTTTAGGGTTTAAAACCCTAATGCTGACTGAAAGAAAAAGTTCAGTTTAGGGTTTAAAACCCTAATGCTGATTACATGGAAAAGCTCAATTTAGGGTTTAAAACCCTAATGCTGACTAAAAGGTAAATTCAGTTTAGGGTTTAAAACCCTAATGCTGATTACATGGAAAAGCTCAGTTTAGGGTTTAAAACCCTAATGCTGACTAAAAGGAAAATTCAGTTTAGGGTTTAAAACCCTAATGCTGATTGCATGGAAAAGCTCAGTTTAGGGTTTAAAACCCTAATGCTGGCTGAAAGGAAAAAGTTCAGTTTAGGGTTTAAAACCCTAATCCTGACTAAAGGAAAAATTTAGTTTAGGGTTTAAAACCCTAATGCTGACTAAAAAGAAAATTTAGTTTAGGGTTTAAAACCCTAATGCTGATTACATGGAAAAGCTCAGTTTAGGGTTTTAAAACCCTAATGCTAGCTGAAAGGAAAAGTTCAGTTTAGGGTTCAAAACCCTAATGCTGACTAAAAGGAAAATTCAGTTTAGGGTTTAAAACCCTAATGCTGACTAAAAGGGAAAGTTCAGTTTAGGGTTTAAAACCCTAATGCTGACTGGAAGGAAAAGTTCAGTTTAGGGTTTAAAACCCTAATGCTGACTAAAGGGAAAATTCAGTTTAGGGTTTAAAATCCTAATGCTGACTAAAAGGAAAATTCAGTTTAGGGTTTAAAACCCTAATGCTGATTACATGGAAAAGCTCAGTTTAGGGTTTTAAAACCCTAATGCTGGCTGAAAGGAAAATTTTAGTTTAGGGTTTAAAATCCTAATGCTGACTAAAAGGAAAATTCAGTTTAGGGTTTAAAACCCTAATGCTGATTGCATGGAAAAGCTCAGTTTAGGGTTTAAAACCCTAATGCTGGCTGAATGGAAAAAGTTCAGTTTAGGGTTTAAAACCCTAATGCTGATTGCATGGAAAAGCTCAGTTTAGGGTTTAAAACACTAATACTGGCTGAATGGAAAAAGTTCAGTTTAGGGTTTTAAACCCTAATGCTGAATAAAGGAAAATTCAGTTTAGGGTTTAAAACCCTAATGCTGACTGAAAGAAAAAGTTCAGTTTAGGGTTTAAAACCCTAATGCTGACTGAAAGAAAATGTTCAGTTTAGGGTTTAAAACCCTAATGCTGACTGGAAGGAAAAGTTCAGTTTAGGGTTTAAAACCCTAATGCTGACTAAAAGGAAAATTCATTTTAGGGTTTAAAACCCTAATGCTGATTACATGGAAAAGCTCAGTTTAGGGTTTAAAACCCTAATGCTGGCTGAATGGAAAAAGTTCAGTTTAGGGTTTAAAACCCTAATGCTGACTAAAAGGAAAATTCAGTTTAGGGTTTAAAACACTAATGCTGATTGCATGAAAAAGCTCAGTTTAGGGTTTAAAACCCTAATGCTGGCTGAATGGAAAAAGTTCAGTTTAGGGTTTAAAACCCTAATGCTGATTGCATGGAAAAGCTCAATTTAGGGTTTAAAACCCTAATGCTGGCTGAAAGGAAAACGTTCAGTTTAGGGTTTAAAACCCTAATGCTGATTGCATGGAAAAGCTCAGTTTAGGGTTTAAAACCCTAATGCTGGCTGAATGGAAAAAGTTCAGTTTAGGGTTTAAAACTCTAATGCTGACTAAAAGGAAAATTCAGTTTAGGGTTTATAACCCTAATGCTGACTGAAAGAAAAAGTTCAGTTTAGGGTTTAAATCCCTAATGCTGACTGAAAGAAAAAATTCAGTTTAGGGTTTAAAACCCTAATGCTGACTGGAAGGAAAAGTTCAGTTTAGGGTTTAAAACCCTAATGCTGACTAAAAGGAAAATTCAGTTTACGGTTTAAAACCCTAATGCTGATTACATGGAAAGCTCAGTTTAGGGTTTAAAACCCTAATGCTGGCTGAATGGAAAAGGTTCAGTTTAGGGTTTAAAACCCTAATGCTGACTAAAAGGAAAATTTAGTTTAGGGTTTAAAACCCTAATGCTGATTGCATGGAAAAGCTCAGTTTAGGGTTTAAAACCCTAATGCTGGCTGAAAGGAAAAAGTTCAGTTTAGGGTTTAAAACCCTAATGCTGACTAAAAGGAAAATTCAGTTTAGGGTTTAAAACCCTAATGCTGATTACATGGAAAAGCTCAGTTTAGGGTTTAAAACCCTAATGCTGGCTGAAAGGAAAATTCATTTTAGGGTTTAAAACCCTAATGCTGATTACATGGAAAAGCTCAGTTTAGGGTTTAAAACCCTAATGCTGGCTGAATGGAAAAAGTTCAGTTTAGGGTTTAAAACCCTAATGCTGACTAAAAGGAAAATTCAGTTTAGGGTTTAAAACACTAATGCTGATTGCATGAAAAAGCTCAGTTTAGGGTTTAAAACCCTAATGCTGGCTGAATGGAAAAAGTTCAGTTTAGGGTTTAAAACCCTAATGCTGATTGCATGGAAAAGCTCAATTTAGGGTTTAAAACCCTAATGCTGGCTGAAAGGAAAACGTTCAGTTTAGGGTTTAAAACCCTAATGCTGATTGCATGGAAAAGCTCAGTTTAGGGTTTAAAACCCTAATGCTGGCTGAATGGAAAAAGTTCAGTTTAGGGTTTAAAACTCTAATGCTGACTAAAAGGAAAATTCAGTTTAGGGTTTATAACCCTAATGCTGACTGAAAGAAAAAGTTCAGTTTAGGGTTTAAATCCCTAATGCTGACTGAAAGAAAAAATTCAGTTTAGGGTTTAAAACCCTAATGCTGACTGGAAGGAAAAGTTCAGTTTAGGGTTTAAAACCCTAATGCTGACTAAAAGGAAAATTCAGTTTACGGTTTAAAACCCTAATGCTGATTACATGGAAAGCTCAGTTTAGGGTTTAAAACCCTAATGCTGGCTGAATGGAAAAGGTTCAGTTTAGGGTTTAAAACCCTAATGCTGACTAAAAGGAAAATTTAGTTTAGGGTTTAAAACCCTAATGCTGATTGCATGGAAAAGCTCAGTTTAGGGTTTAAAACCCTAATGCTGGCTGAAAGGAAAAAGTTCAGTTTAGGGTTTAAAACCCTAATGCTGACTAAAAGGAAAATTCAGTTTAGGGTTTAAAACCCTAATGCTGATTACATGGAAAAGCTCAGTTTAGGGTTTAAAACCCTAATGCTGGCTGAAAGGAAAAGTTCAGTTTAGGGTTTAAAACACTAATGCTGACTAGAAGGAAAATTCAGTTTAGGGTTTAAAACCCTAATGCTGATTGCATGGAAAAGCTCAGTTTAGGGTTAAAAACCCTAATGTTGGCTGAATGGAAAAAGTTCAGTTTAGGGTTTAAAACCCTAATGCTGATTGCATGGAAAAGCTCAGTTTAGGGTTTAAAACCCTAATGCTGGCTGAATGGAAAAAGTTCAGTTTAGGGTTTAAAACCCTAATGCTGACTAAAAGGAAAATTCAGTTTAGGGTTTAAAACCCTAATGCTGATTGCATGGAAAAGCTCAGTTTAGGGTTTAAAACCCTAATGCTGGCTGAAAGGAAAAAGTTCAGTTTAGGGTTTACAACCCTAATGCTGACTAAAAGGAAAAGTTCAGTTTAGGGTTTAAACCCTAATGCTGATTGCATGGAAAAGCTCAGTTTAGGGTTTAAAACCCTAATGCTGGCTGAAAGGAAAAAGTTCAGTTTAGGGTTTAAAACCCTAATGCTGACTAAAAGGAAAAGTTCAGTTTAGGGTTTAAAACTCTAATGCTGACTGAAAGAAAAAGTTCAGTTTAGGGTTTAAAACTCTAATGCTGACTGAAAGAAAAAGTTCAGTTTAGGGTTTAAAACCCTAATGCTGATTACATGGAAAAGCTCAATTTAGGGTTTAAAACCCTAATGCTGACTAAAAGGTAAATTTAGTTTAGGGTTTAAAACCCTAATGCTGATTACATGGAAAAGCTCAGTTTAGGGTTTAAAACCCTAATGTTAACTAAAAGGAAAATTCAGTTTAGGGTTTAAAACCTTAATGCTGATTGCATGGAAAAGCTCAGTTTAGGGTTTAAAACCCTAATGCTGGCTGAAAGGAAAAAGTTCAGTTTAGGGTTTAAAACCCTAATGCTGACTAAAGGAAAAATTTAGTTTAGGGTTTAAAACCCTAATGCTGACTAAAAGGAAAATTTAGTTTAGGGTTTAAAACCCTAATGCTGATTACATGGAAAAGCTCAGTTTAGGGTTTTAAAACCCTAATGCTGGCTGAAAGGAAAAGTTCAGTTTAGGGTTCAAAACCCTAATGCTGACTAAAAGGAAAATTCAGTTTAGGGTTTAAAACCCTAATGCTGACTAAAAGGGAAAGTTCAGTTTAGGGTTTAAAACCCTAATGCTGACTGGAAGGAAAAGTTCAGTTTAGGGTTTAAAACCCTAATGCTGACTAAAGGGAAAATTCAGTTTAGGGTTTAAAATCCTAATGCTGACTAAAAGGAAAATTCAGTTTAGGGTTTAAAACCCTAATGCTGATTACATGGAAAAGCTCAGTTTAGGGTTTTAAAACCCTAATGCTGGCTGAAAGGAAAATTTTAGTTTAGGGTTTAAAACCCTAATGCTGACTAAAAGGAAAATTCAGTTTAGGGTTTAAAACCCTAATGCTGATTGCATGGAAAAGCTCAGTTTAGGGTTTAAAACCCTAATGCTGGCTGAATGGAAAAAGTTCAGTTTAGGGTTTAAAACCCTAATGCTGATTGCATGGAAAAGCTCAGTTTAGGGTTTAAAACACTAATACTGGCTGAATGGAAAAAGTTCAGTTTAGGGTTTTAAACCCTAATGCTGAATAAAGGAAAATTCAGTTTAGGGTTTAAAACCCTAATGCTGACTGAAAGAAAAAGTTCAGTTTAGGGTTTAAAACCCTAATGCTGACTGAAAGAAAATGTTCAGTTTAGGGTTTAAAACCCTAATGCTGACTGGAAGGAAAAGTTCAGTTTAGGGTTTAAAACCCTAATGCTGACTAAAAGGAAAATTCATTTTAGGGTTTAAAACCCTAATGCTGATTACATGGAAAAGCTCAGTTTAGGGTTTAAAACCCTAATGCTGGCTGAATGGAAAAAGTTCAGTTTAGGGTTTAAAACCCTAATGCTGACTAAAAGGAAAATTCAGTTTAGGGTTTAAAACACTAATGCTGATTGCATGAAAAAGCCCAGTTTAGGGTTTAAAACCCTAATGCTGGCTGAATGGAAAAAGTTCAGTTTAGGGTTTAAAACCCTAATGCTGATTGCATGGAAAAGCTCAATTTAGGGTTTAAAACCCTAATGCTGGCTGAAAGGAAAACGTTCAGTTTAGGGTTTAAAACCCTAATGCTGATTGCATGGAAAAGCTCAGTTTAGGGTTTAAAACCCTAATGCTGGCTGAATGGAAAAAGTTCAGTTTAGGGTTTAAAACTCTAATGCTGACTAAAAGGAAAATTCAGTTTAGGGTTTATAACCCTAATGCTGACTGAAAGAAAAAGTTCAGTTTAGGGTTTAAATCCCTAATGCTGACTGAAAGAAAAAGTTCAGTTTAGGGTTTAAAACCCTAATGCTGACTGGAAGGAAAAGTTCAGTTTAGGGTTTAAAACCCTAATGCTGACTAAAAGGAAAATTCAGTTTACGGTTTAAAACCCTAATGCTGATTACATGGAGAGCTCAGTTTAGGGTTTAAAACCCTAATGCTGGCTGAATGGAAAAGGTTCAGTTTAGGGTTTAAAACCCTAATGCTGACTAAAAGGAAAATTTAGTTTAGGGTTTAAAACCCTAATGCTGATTGCATGGAAAAGCTCAGTTTAGGGTTTAAAACCCTAATGCTGGCTGAAAGGAAAAAGTTCAGTTTAGGGTTTAAAACCCTAATGCTGACTAAAAGGAAAATTCAGTTTAGGGTTTAAAACCCTAATGCTGATTACATGGAAAAGCTCAGTTTAGGGTTTAAAACCCTAATGCTGGCTGAAAGGAAAAGTTCAGTTTAGGGTTTAAAACACTAATGCTGACTAGAAGGAAAATTCAGTTTAGGGTTTAAAACCCTAATGCTGATTGCATGGAAAAGCTCAGTTTAGGGTTTAAAACCCTAATGTTGGCTGAAAGGAAAAAGTTCAGTTTAGGGTTTACAACCCTAATGCTGACTAAAAGGAAAAGTTCAGTTTAGGGTTTAAACCCTAATGCTGATTGCATGGAAAAGCTCAGTTTAGGGTTTAAAACCCTAATGCTGGCTGAAAGGAAAAAGTTCAGTTTAGGGTTTAAAACCCTAATGCTGACTAAAAGGAAAAGTTCAGTTTAGGGTTTAAAACCCTAATGCTGACTGAAAGAAAAAGTTCAGTTTAGGGTTTAAAACTCTAATGCTGACTGAAAGAAAAAGTTCAGTTTAGGGTTTAAAACCCTAATGCTGGCTAAAAGGAAAAAGTTCAGTTTAGGGTTTAAAACCCTAATGCTGATTGCATGGAAAAGCTCAGTTTAGGGTTTAAAACCTTAATGCTGGCTGAAAGGAAAAAGTTCAGTTTAGGGTTTAAAACCCTAATGCTGATTACATGGAAAAGCTCAGTTTAGGGTTTAAAACCCTAATGCTGGCTGAATGGAAAAAGTTCAGTTTAGGGTTTAAAACCCTAATGCTGACTAAAAGGAAAATTCAGTTTAGGGTTTAAAACCCTAATGCTGATTGCATGGAAAAGCTCAGTTTAGGGTCTAAAACCCTAATGCTGACTAAAAGGAAACGTTCAGTTTAGGATTTAAAACTCTAATGCTGATTGCATGGAAAAGCTCAGTTTAGGGTTTAAAACCCTAATGCTGGCTGAAAGGAAAAAGTTCAGTTTAGGGTTTAAAACCCTAATGCTGACTAAAAGGAAAAGTTCAGTTTAGGTTTTAAAACCCTAATGCTGACTGAAAGAAAAAGTTCAGTTTAGGGTTTAAAACTCTAATGCTGACTGAAAGAAAAAGTTCAGTTTAGGGTTTAAAACCCTAATGCTGATTACATGGAAAAGCTCAATTTAGGGTTTAAAACCCTAATGCTGACTAAAAGGTAAATTTAGTTTAGGGTTTAAAACCCTAATGCTGATTACATTGAAAAGCTCAGTTTAGGGTTTAAAACCCTAATGCTGACTAAAAGGAAAATTCAGTTTAGGGTTTAAAACCCTAATGCTGATTGCATGGAAAAGCTCAGTTTAGGGTTTAAAACCCTAATGCTAGCTGAAAGAAAAAAGTTCAGTTTAGGGTTTAAAACCCTAATGCTGACTAAAGGAAAAATTTAGTTTAGGGTTTAAAACCCTAACGCTGACTAAAAGGAAAATTCAGTTTAGGGTTTAAAACACTAATGCTGATTACATGGAAAAGCTCAGTTTAGGGTTTTAAAACCCTAATGCTGGCTGAAAGGAAAAGTTCAGTTTAGGGTTTAAAACCCTAATGCTGACTAAAAGGAGAATTCAGTTTAGGGTTTAAAACCCTAATGCTGACTAAAAGGGAAAGTTCAGTTTAGGGTTTTAAACCCTAATGCTGACTGGAAGGAAAAGTTCAGTTTAGGGTTTAAAACCCTAATGCTGACTAAAAGGAAAATTCAGTTTAGGGTTTAAAATCCTAATGCTAACTAAAAGGAAAATTCAGTTTAGGGTTTAAAACCCTAATGCTGATTACATGGAAAAGCTCAGTTTAGGGTTTTAAAACCCTAATGCTGGCTGAAAGGAAAAGTTCAGTTTAGGGTTTAAAACCCTAATGCTGACTAAAAGAAAAATTCAGTTTAGGGTTTAAAACCCTAATGCTGATTGCATGGAAAAGCTCAGTTTAGGGTTTAAAACCCTAATGCTGGCTGAATGGAAAAAGTTCAGTTTAGGGTTTAAAACCCTAATGCTGATTGCATGGAAAAGCTCAGTTTAGGGTTTAAAACCCTAATGCTGGCTGAATGGAAAAAGTTCAGTTTAGGGTTTAAAACCCTAATGCTAACTAAAAGGAAAATTCAGTTTAGAGTTTAAAACCCTAATGCTGACTGAAAGAAAAAGTTCAGTTTAGGGTTTAAAACCCTAATGCTGACTGAAAGAAAAAGTTCAGTTTAGTGTTTAAAACCATAATGCTAACTGGAAGGAAAAGTTCAGTTTAGGGTTTAAAACCCTAATGCTAACTAAAAGGAAAATTCATTTTAGGGTTTAAAACCCTAATGCTGATTACATGGAAAAGCTCAGTTTAGGGTTTAAAACCCTAATGCTGGCTGAATGGAAAAAGTTCAGTTTAGGGTTTAAAACCCTAATGCTGACTAAAAGGAAAATTCAGTTTAGGGTTTAAAACACTAATGTTGATTGCATGGAAAAGCTCAGTTTAGGGTTTAAAACCCTAATGCTGGCTGAAAGGAAAAAGTTCAGTTTAGGGTTTAAAACCCTAATGCTGACTAAAAGGAAAAGTTCAGTTTAGGGTTTAAAACCCTAATGCTGACTGAAAAAAAAGTTCAGTTTAGGGTTTAAAACCCTAATGCTGACTGAAAGAAAAAGTTCAGTTTAGGGTTTAAAACCCTAATGCTGACTAAAAGGAAAAGTTCAGTTTAGGATTTAAAACCCTAATGCTGACTGAAAGAAAAAGTTCAGTTTAAGGTTTAAAACCCTAATGCTGACTGGAAGGAAAAGTTCAGTTTAGGGTTTAAATCCCTAATGCTGATTGCATGGAAAAGCTCAGTATAGGGTTTAAAACCCTAATGCTAGCTGAAAGGAAAAAGTTCAGTTTAGGGTTTAAAACCCTAATGCTGACTAAAAGGAAAAGTTCAGTTTAGGGTTTAAAACCCTAACGCTGATTGCATTGAAAAGCTCAGTTTAGTGTTTAAAACCCTAATGCTGGCTGAAAGGAAAAAGTTCAGTTTAGGGTTTAAAACCCTAATGCTGACTAAAAGGAAAAGTTCAGTTTAGGGTTTAAAACCCTAATGCTGACTGAAAGAAAAAGTTCAGTTTAGGGTTTAAAACCCTAATGCTGACTGAAAGAAAAAGTTCAGTTTAGGGTTTAAAACCCTAATGCTGACTGGAAGGAAAAGTTCAGTTTAGGGTTTAAAACCCTAATGCTGATTGCATGGAAAAGCTCAGTTTAGGGTTAAAAACCCTAATGTTGGCTGAATGGAAAAAGTTCAGTTTAGGGTTTAAAACCCTAATGCTGATTGCATGGAAAAGCTCAGTTTAGGGTTTAAAACCCTAATGCTGGCTGAATGGAAAAAGTTCAGTTTAGGGTTTAAAACCCTAATGCTGACTAAAAGGAAAATTCAGTTTAGGGTTTAAAACCCTAATGCTGATTGCATGGAAAAGCTCAGTTTAGGGTTTAAAACCCTAATGCTGGCTGAAAGGAAAAAGTTCAGTTTAGGGTTTAAAACTCTAATGCTGATTGCATGGAAAAGCTCAGTTTAGGGTTTAAAACCCTAATGCTGGCTGAAAGGAAAAAGTTCAGTTTAGGGTTTAAAACCCTAATGCTGACTAAAAGGAAAAGTTCAGTTTAGGTTTTAAAACCCTAATGCTGACTGAAAGAAAAAGTTCAGTTTAGGGTTTAAAACCCTAATGCTGACTGAAAGAAAAAGTTCAGTTTAGGGTTTAAAACCCTAATGCTGATTACATGGAAAAGCTCAATTTAGGGTTTAAAACCCTAATGCTGACTAAAAGGTAAATTCAGTTTAGGGTTTAAAACCCTAATGCTGATTACATGGAAAAGCTCAGTTTAGGGTTTAAAACCCTAATGCTGACTAAAAGGAAAATTCAGTTTAGGGTTTAAAACCCTAATGCTGATTGCATGGAAAAGCTCAGTTTAGGGTTTAAAACCCTAATGCTGGCTGAAAGGAAAAAGTTCAGTTTAGGGTTTAAAACCCTAATCCTGACTAAAGGAAAAATTTAGTTTAGGGTTTAAAACCCTAATGCTGACTAAAAAGAAAATTTAGTTTAGGGTTTAAAACCCTAATGCTGATTACATGGAAAAGCTCAGTTTAGGGTTTTAAAACCCTAATGCTAGCTGAAAGGAAAAGTTCAGTTTAGGGTTCAAAACCCTAATGCTGACTAAAAGGAAAATTCAGTTTAGGGTTTAAAACCCTAATGCTGACTAAAAGGGAAAGTTCAGTTTAGGGTTTAAAACCCTAATGCTGACTGGAAGGAAAAGTTCAGTTTAGGGTTTAAAACCCTAATGCTGACTAAAGGGAAAATTCAGTTTAGGGTTTAAAATCCTAATGCTGACTAAAAGGAAAATTCAGTTTAGGGTTTAAAACCCTAATGCTGATTACATGGAAAAGCTCAGTTTAGGGTTTTAAAACCCTAATGCTGGCTGAAAGGAAAATTTTAGTTTAGGGTTTAAAATCCTAATGCTGACTAAAAGGAAAATTCAGTTTAGGGTTTAAAACCCTAATGCTGATTGCATGGAAAAGCTCAGTTTAGGGTTTAAAACCCTAATGCTGGCTGAATGGAAAAAGTTCAGTTTAGGGTTTAAAACCCTAATGCTGATTGCATGGAAAAGCTCAGTTTAGGGTTTAAAACACTAATACTGGCTGAATGGAAAAAGTTCAGTTTAGGGTTTTAAACCCTAATGCTGAATAAAGGAAAATTCAGTTTAGGGTTTAAAACCCTAATGCTGACTGAAAGAAAAAGTTCAGTTTAGGGTTTAAAACCCTAATGCTGACTGAAAGAAAATGTTCAGTTTAGGGTTTAAAACCCTAATGCTGACTGGAAGGAAAAGTTCAGTTTAGGGTTTAAAACCCTAATGCTGACTAAAAGGAAAATTCATTTTAGGGTTTAAAACCCTAATGCTGATTACATGGAAAAGCTCAGTTTAGGGTTTAAAACCCTAATGCTGGCTGAATGGAAAAAGTTCAGTTTAGGGTTTAAAACCCTAATGCTGACTAAAAGGAAAATTCAGTTTAGGGTTTAAAACACTAATGCTGATTGCATGAAAAAGCTCAGTTTAGGGTTTAAAACCCTAATACTGGCTGAATGGAAAAAGTTCAGTTTAGGGTTTAAAACCCTAATGCTGATTGCATGGAAAAGCTCAATTTAGGGTTTAAAACCCTAATGCTGGCTGAAAGGAAAACGTTCAGTTTAGGGTTTAAAACCCTAATGCTGATTGCATGGAAAAGCTCAGTTTAGGGTTTAAAACCCTAATGCTGGCTGAATGGAAAAAGTTCAGTTTAGGGTTTAAAACTCTAATGCTGACTAAAAGGAAAATTCAGTTTAGGGTTTATAACCCTAATGCTGACTGAAAGAAAAAGTTCAGTTTAGGGTTTAAATCCCTAATGCTGACTGAAAGAAAAAATTCAGTTTAGGGTTTAAAACCCTAATGCTGACTGGAAGGAAAAGTTCAGTTTAGGGTTTAAAACCCTAATGCTGACTAAAAGGAAAATTCAGTTTACGGTTTAAAACCCTAATGCTGATTACATGGAAAGCTCAGTTTAGGGTTTAAAACCCTAATGCTGGCTGAATGGAAAAGGTTCAGTTTAGGGTTTAAAACCCTAATGCTGACTAAAAGGAAAATTTAGTTTAGGGTTTAAAACCCTAATGCTGATTGCATGGAAAAGCTCAGTTTAGGGTTTAAAACCCTAATGCTGGCTGAAAGGAAAAAGTTCAGTTTAGGGTTTAAAACCCTAATGCTGACTAAAAGGAAAATTCAGTTTAGGGTTTAAAACCCTAATGCTGATTACATGGAAAAGCTCAGTTTAGGGTTTAAAACCCTAATGCTGGCTGAAAGGAAAAGTTCAGTTTAGGGTTTAAAACACTAATGCTGACTAGAAGGAAAATTCAGTTTAGGGTTTAAAACCCTAATGCTGATTGCATGGAAAAGCTCAGTTTAGGGTTAAAAACCCTAATGTTGGCTGAATGGAAAAAGTTCAGTTTAGGGTTTAAAACCCTAATGCTGATTGCATGGAAAAGCTCAGTTTAGGGTTTAAAACCCTAATGCTGGCTGAATGGAAAAAGTTCAGTTTAGGGTTTAAAACCCTAATGCTGACTAAAAGGAAAATTCAGTTTAGGGTTTAAAACCCTAATGCTGATTGCATGGAAAAGCTCAGTTTAGGGTTTAAAACCCTAATGCTGGCTGAAAGGAAAAAGTTCAGTTTAGGGTTTACAACCCTAATGCTGACTAAAAGGAAAAGTTCAGTTTAGGGTTTAAACCCTAATGCTGATTGCATGGAAAAGCTCAGTTTAGGGTTTAAAACCCTAATGCTGGCTGAAAGGAAAAAGTTCAGTTTAGGGTTTAAAACCCTAATGCTGACTAAAAGGAAAAGTTCAGTTTAGGGTTTAAAACCCTAATGCTGACTGAAAGAAAAAGTTCAGTTTAGGGTTTAAAACTCTAATGCTGACTGAAAGAAAAAGTTCAGTTTAGGGTTTAAAACTCTAATGCTGACTGAAAGAAAAAGTTCAGTTTAGGGTTTAAAACCCTAATGCTGATTACATGGAAAAGCTCAATTTAGGGTTTAAAACCCTAATGCTGACTAAAAGGTAAATTTAGTTTAGGGTTTAAAACCCTAATGCTGATTACATGGAAAAGCTCAGTTTAGGGTTTAAAACCCTAATGTTAACTAAAAGGAAAATTCAGTTTAGGGTTTAAAACCTTAATGCTGATTGCATGGAAAAGCTCAGTTTAGGGTTTAAAACCCTAATGCTGGCTGAAAGGAAAAAGTTCAGTTTAGGGTTTAAAACCCTAATGCTGACTAAAGGAAAAATTTAGTTTAGGGTTTAAAACCCTAATGCTGACTAAAAGGAAAATTTAGTTTAGGGTTTAAAACCCTAATGCTGATTACATGGAAAAGCTCAGTTTAGGGTTTTAAAACCCTAATGCTGGCTGAAAGGAAAAGTTCAGTTTAGGGTTCAAAACCCTAATGCTGACTAAAAGGAAAATTCAGTTTAGGGTTTAAAACCCTAATGCTGACTAAAAGGGAAAGTTCAGTTTAGGGTTTAAAACCCTAATGCTGACTGGAAGGAAAAGTTCAGTTTAGGGTTTAAAACCCTAATGCTGACTAAAGGGAAAATTCAGTTTAGGGTTTAAAATCCTAATGCTGACTAAAAGGAAAATTCAGTTTAGGGTTTAAAACCCTAATGCTGATTACATGGAAAAGCTCAGTTTAGGGTTTTAAAACCCTAATGCTGGCTGAAAGGAAAATTTTAGTTTAGGGTTTAAAACCCTAATGCTGACTAAAAGGAAAATTCAGTTTAGGGTTTAAAACCCTAATGCTGATTGCATGGAAAAGCTCAGTTTAGGGTTTAAAACCCTAATGCTGGCTGAATGGAAAAAGTTCAGTTTAGGGTTTAAAACCCTAATGCTGATTGCATGGAAAAGCTCAGTTTAGGGTTTAAAACACTAATACTGGCTGAATGGAAAAAGTTCAGTTTAGGGTTTTAAACCCTAATGCTGAATAAAGGAAAATTCAGTTTAGGGTTTAAAACCCTAATGCTGACTGAAAGAAAAAGTTCAGTTTAGGGTTTAAAACCCTAATGCTGACTGAAAGAAAATGTTCAGTTTAGGGTTTAAAACCCTAATGCTGACTGGAAGGAAAAGTTCAGTTTAGGGTTTAAAACCCTAATGCTGACTAAAAGGAAAATTCATTTTAGGGTTTAAAACCCTAATGCTGATTACATGGAAAAGCTCAGTTTAGGGTTTAAAACCCTAATGCTGGCTGAATGGAAAAAGTTCAGTTTAGGGTTTAAAACCCTAATGCTGACTAAAAGGAAAATTCAGTTTAGGGTTTAAAACACTAATGCTGATTGCATGAAAAAGCCCAGTTTAGGGTTTAAAACCCTAATGCTGGCTGAATGGAAAAAGTTCAGTTTAGGGTTTAAAACCCTAATGCTGATTGCATGGAAAAGCTCAATTTAGGGTTTAAAACCCTAATGCTGGCTGAAAGGAAAACGTTCAGTTTAGGGTTTAAAACCCTAATGCTGATTGCATGGAAAAGCTCAGTTTAGGGTTTAAAACCCTAATGCTGGCTGAATGGAAAAAGTTCAGTTTAGGGTTTAAAACTCTAATGCTGACTAAAAGGAAAATTCAGTTTAGGGTTTATAACCCTAATGCTGACTGAAAGAAAAAGTTCAGTTTAGGGTTTAAATCCCTAATGCTGACTGAAAGAAAAAGTTCAGTTTAGGGTTTAAAACCCTAATGCTGACTGGAAGGAAAAGTTCAGTTTAGGGTTTAAAACCCTAATGCTGACTAAAAGGAAAATTCAGTTTACGGTTTAAAACCCTAATGCTGATTACATGGAGAGCTCAGTTTAGGGTTTAAAACCCTAATGCTGGCTGAATGGAAAAGGTTCAGTTTAGGGTTTAAAACCCTAATGCTGACTAAAAGGAAAATTTAGTTTAGGGTTTAAAACCCTAATGCTGATTGCATGGAAAAGCTCAGTTTAGGGTTTAAAACCCTAATGCTGGCTGAAAGGAAAAAGTTCAGTTTAGGGTTTAAAACCCTAATGCTGACTAAAAGGAAAATTCAGTTTAGGGTTTAAAACCCTAATGCTGATTACATGGAAAAGCTCAGTTTAGGGTTTAAAACCCTAATGCTGGCTGAAAGGAAAAGTTCAGTTTAGGGTTTAAAACACTAATGCTGACTAGAAGGAAAATTCAGTTTAGGGTTTAAAACCCTAATGCTGATTGCATGGAAAAGCTCAGTTTAGGGTTAAAAACCCTAATGTTGGCTGAATGGAAAAAGTTCAGTTTAGGGTTTAAAACCCTAATGTTGATTGCATGGAAAAGCTCAGTTTAGGGTTTAAAACCCTAATGCTGGCTGAATGGAAAAAGTTCAGTTTAGGGTTTAAAACCCTAATGCTGACTAAAAGGAAAATTCAGTTTAGGGTTTAAAACCCTAATGCTGATTGCATGGAAAAGCTCAGTTTAGGGTTTAAAACCCTAATGTTGGCTGAAAGGAAAAAGTTCAGTTTAGGGTTTACAACCCTAATGCTGACTAAAAGGAAAAGTTCAGTTTAGGGTTTAAACCCTAATGCTGATTGCATGGAAAAGCTCAGTTTAGGGTTTAAAACCCTAATGCTGGCTGAAAGGAAAAAGTTCAGTTTAGGGTTTAAAACCCTAATGCTGACTAAAAGGAAAAGTTCAGTTTAGGGTTTAAAACCCTAATGCTGACTGAAAGAAAAAGTTCAGTTTAGGGTTTAAAACTCTAATGCTGACTGAAAGAAAAAGTTCAGTTTAGGGTTTAAAACCCTAATGCTGGCTAAAAGGAAAAAGTTCAGTTTAGGGTTTAAAACCCTAATGCTGATTGCATGGAAAAGCTCAGTTTAGGGTTTAAAACCTTAATGCTGGCTGAAAGGAAAAAGTTCAGTTTAGGGTTTAAAACCCTAATGCTGATTACATGGAAAAGCTCAGTTTAGGGTTTAAAACCCTAATGCTGGCTGAATGGAAAAAGTTCAGTTTAGGGTTTAAAACCCTAATGCTGACTAAAAGGAAAATTCAGTTTAGGGTTTAAAACCCTAATGCTGATTGCATGGAAAAGCTCAGTTTAGGGTCTAAAACCCTAATGCTGACTAAAAGGAAACGTTCAGTTTAGGATTTAAAACTCTAATGCTGATTGCATGGAAAAGCTCAGTTTAGGGTTTAAAACCCTAATGCTGGCTGAAAGGAAAAAGTTCAGTTTAGGGTTTAAAACCCTAATGCTGACTAAAAGGAAAAGTTCAGTTTAGGTTTTAAAACCCTAATGCTGACTGAAAGAAAAAGTTCAGTTTAGGGTTTAAAACTCTAATGCTGACTGAAAGAAAAAGTTCAGTTTAGGGTTTAAAACCCTAATGCTGATTACATGGAAAAGCTCAATTTAGGGTTTAAAACCCTAATGCTGACTAAAAGGTAAATTTAGTTTAGGGTTTAAAACCCTAATGCTGATTACATTGAAAAGCTCAGTTTAGGGTTTAAAACCCTAATGCTGACTAAAAGGAAAATTCAGTTTAGGGTTTAAAACCCTAATGCTGATTGCATGGAAAAGCTCAGTTTAGGGTTTAAAACCCTAATGCTAGCTGAAAGAAAAAAGTTCAGTTTAGGGTTTAAAACCCTAATGCTGACTAAAGGAAAAATTTAGTTTAGGGTTTAAAACCCTAACGCTGACTAAAAGGAAAATTCAGTTTAGGGTTTAAAACACTAATGCTGATTACATGGAAAAGCTCAGTTTAGGGTTTTAAAACCCTAATGCTGGCTGAAAGGAAAAGTTCAGTTTAGGGTTTAAAACCCTAATGCTGACTAAAAGGAGAATTCAGTTTAGGGTTTAAAACCCTAATGCTGACTAAAAGGGAAAGTTCAGTTTAGGGTTTTAAACCCTAATGCTGACTGGAAGGAAAAGTTCAGTTTAGGGTTTAAAACCCTAATGCTGACTAAAAGGAAAATTCAGTTTAGGGTTTAAAATCCTAATGCTAACTAAAAGGAAAATTCAGTTTAGGGTTTAAAACCCTAATGCTGATTACATGGAAAAGCTCAGTTTAGGGTTTTAAAACCCTAATGCTGGCTGAAAGGAAAAGTTCAGTTTAGGGTTTAAAACCCTAATGCTGACTAAAAGAAAAATTCAGTTTAGGGTTTAAAACCCTAATGCTGATTGCATGGAAAAGCTCAGTTTAGGGTTTAAAACCCTAATGCTGGCTGAATGGAAAAAGTTCAGTTTAGGGTTTAAAACCCTAATGCTGATTGCATGGAAAAGCTCAGTTTAGGGTTTAAAACCCTAATGCTGGCTGAATGGAAAAAGTTCAGTTTAGGGTTTAAAACCCTAATGCTAACTAAAAGGAAAATTCAGTTTAGAGTTTAAAACCCTAATGCTGACTGAAAGAAAAAGTTCAGTTTAGGGTTTAAAACCCTAATGCTGACTGAAAGAAAAAGTTCAGTTTAGTGTTTAAAACCATAATGCTAACTGGAAGGAAAAGTTCAGTTTAGGGTTTAAAACCCTAATGCTAACTAAAAGGAAAATTCATTTTAGGGTTTAAAACCCTAATGCTGATTACATGGAAAAGCTCAGTTTAGGGTTTAAAACCCTAATGCTGGCTGAATGGAAAAAGTTCAGTTTAGGGTTTAAAACCCTAATGCTGACTAAAAGGAAAATTCAGTTTAGGGTTTAAAACACTAATGTTGATTGCATGGAAAAGCTCAGTTTAGGGTTTAAAACCCTAATGCTGGCTGAAAGGAAAAAGTTCAGTTTAGGGTTTAAAACCCTAATGCTGACTAAAAGGAAAAGTTCAGTTTAGGGTTTAAAACCCTAATGCTGACTGAAAAAAAAGTTCAGTTTAGGGTTTAAAACCCTAATGCTGACTGAAAGAAAAAGTTCAGTTTAGGGTTTAAAACCCTAATGCTGACTAAAAGGAAAAGTTCAGTTTAGGATTTAAAACCCTAATGCTGACTGAAAGAAAAAGTTCAGTTTAAGGTTTAAAACCCTAATGCTGACTGGAAGGAAAAGTTCAGTTTAGGGTTTAAATCCCTAATGCTGATTGCATGGAAAAGCTCAGTATAGGGTTTAAAACCCTAATGCTAGCTGAAAGGAAAAAGTTCAGTTTAGGGTTTAAAACCCTAATGCTGACTAAAAGGAAAAGTTCAGTTTAGGGTTTAAAACCCTAATGCTGATTGCATGGAAAAGCTCAGTTTAGTGTTTAAAACCCTAATGCTGGCTGAAAGGAAAAAGTTCAGTTTAGGGTTTAAAACCCTAATGCTGACTAAAAGGAAAAGTTCAGTTTAGGGTTTAAAACCCTAATGCTGACTGAAAGAAAAAGTTCAGTTTAGGGTTTAAAACCCTAATGCTGACTGAAAGAAAAAGTTCAGTTTAGGGTTTAAAACCCTAATGCTGACTGGAAGGAAAAGTTCAGTTTAGGGTTTAAAACCCTAATGCTGATTGCATGGAAAAGCTCAGTTTAGGGTTTAAAACCTTAATGCTGGCTGAAAGGAAAAAGTTCAGTTTAGGGTTTAAAACCCTAATGCTGATTGCATGGAAAAGCTCAGTTTAGGGTTTAAAACCCTAATGCTGGCTGAATGGAAAAAGTTCAGTTTAGGGTTTAAAACCCTAATGCTGACTAAAAGAAAATTCAGTTTAGGGTTTCAAACCCTAATGCTGATTGCATGGAAAAGCTCAATTTAGGGTTTAAAACCCTAATGCTAGCTGAAAGGAAAAAGTTCAGTTTAGGTTTAAAACCCTAATGCTGACTAAAAGGAAAAGTTCAGTTTAGGGTTTAATACTCTAATGCTGATTGCATGGAAAAGCTCAGTTTAGGGTTTAAAACCCTAATGCTGGCTGAAAGGAAAAAGTTCAGTTTAGGGTTTAAAACCCTAATGCTGACTAAAAGGAAAAGTTCAGTTTAGGTTTTAAAACCCTAATGCTGACTGAAAGAAAAAGTTCAGTTTAGGGTTTAAAACCCTAATGCTGACTGAAAGAAAAAGTTCAGTTTAGGGTTTAAAACCCAAATGCTGACTGGAAGGAAAAGTTCAGTTTAGGGTTTAAAACCCTAATGCTGACCAAAAGGAAAATTCAGTTTAGGGTTTAAAACCCTAATGCTGATTACATGGAAAAGCTCAGTTTAGGGTTTAAAACCCTAATGCTGATTGCATGGAAAAGCTCAGTTTAGGGTTTAAAACCTTAATGCTGGCTGAAAGGAAAAAGTTTAGTTTAGGGTTTAAAACCCTAATGCTGATTGCATGGAAAAGCTCAGTTTAGGGTTTAAAACCCTAATGCTGGCTGAATGGAAAAAGTTCAGTTTAGGGTTTAAAACCCTAATGCTGACTAAAAGGAAAATTCAGTTTAGGGTTTATAACCCTAATGCTGATTGCATGGAAAAGCTCAGTTTAGGGTTTAAAACCATAATGCTAGCTGAAAGGAAAAAGTTCAGTTTAGGGTTTAAAACCCTAATGCTGACTAAAAGGAAAATTCAGTTTAGGGTTTAAAACCCTAATGCTGATTACATGGAAAAGCTCAGTTTAGGGTTTAAAACCCTAATGCTGGCTGAATGGAAAAAGTTCAGTTTAGGGTTTAAAACCCTAATGCTGACTAAAAGGAAAATTCAGTTTAGGGTTTAAAACACTAATGCTGATTGCATGGAAAAGCTCAGTTTAGGGTTTAAAACCTTAATGCTGGATGAATGGAAAAAGTTCAGTTTAGGGTTTAAAACCCTAATGCTGATTGCATGGAAAAGCTCAGTTTAGGGTTTAAAACCCTAATGCTGGCTGAAAGGAAAAAGTTCAGTTTAGGGTTTAAAACCCTAATGCTGATTGCATGGAAAAGCTCAGTTTAGGGTTTAAAACCCTAATGCTGGCTGAATGGAAAAAGTTCAGTTTAGGGTTTAAAACCCTAATGCTGACTAAAAGGAAAATTCTGTTTAGGGTTTATAACCCTAATGCTGACTGAAAGAAAAGGTTCAGTTTAGGGTTTAAATCCCTAATGCTGACTGAAAGAAAAAGTTCAGTTTAGGGTTTAAAACCCTAATGCTGACTGGAAGGAACAGTTCAGTTTAGGGTTTAAAACCCAAATGCTGACTGGAAGGAAAAGTTCAGTTTAGGGTTTAAAACCCTAATGCTGACCAAAAGGAAAATTCAGTTTAGGGTTTAAAACCCTAATGCTGATTACATGGAAAAGCTCAGTTTAGGGTTTAAAACCCTAATGCTGATTGCATGGAAAAGCTCAGTTTAGGGTTTAAAACCTTAATGCTGGCTGAAAGGAAAAAGTTTAGTTTAGGGTTTAAAACCCTAATGCTGATTGCATGGAAAAGCTCAGTTTAGGGTTTAAAACCCTAATGCTGGCTGAATGGAAAAAGTTCAGTTTAGGGTTTAAAACCTTAATGCTGACTAAAAGGAAAATTCAGTTTAGGGTTTATAACCCTAATGCTGATTGCATGGAAAAGCTCAGTTTAGGGTTTAAAACCATAATGCTAGCTGAAAGGAAAAAGTTCAGTTTAGGGTTTAAAACCCTAATGCTGACTAAAAGGAAAATTCAGTTTAGGGTTTAAAACCCTAATGCTGATTACATGGAAAAGCTCAGTTTAGGGTTTAAAACCCTAATGCTGGCTGAATGGAAAAAGTTCAGTTTAGGGTTTAAAACCCTAATGCTGACTAAAAGGAAAATTTAGTTTAGGGTTTAAAACCCTAATGCTGATTACATGGAAAAGCTCAGTTTAGGGTTTTAAAACCCTAATGCTGGCTGAAAGGAAAAGTTCAGTTTAGGGTTCAAAACCCTAATGCTGACTAAAAGGAAAATTCAGTTTAGGGTTTAAAACCCTAATGCTGACTAAAAGGGAAAGTTCAGTTTAGGGTTTAAAACCCTAATGCTGACTGGAAGGAAAAGTTCAGTTTAGGGTTTAAAACCCTAATACTGACTAAAGGGAAAATTCAGTTTAGGGTTTAAAATCCTAATGCTGACTAAAAGGAAAATTCAGTTTAGGGTTTAAAACCCTAATGCTGATTACATGGAAAAGCTCAGTTTAGGGTTTTAAAACCCTAATGCTGGCTGAAAGGAAAATTTTAGTTTAGGGTTTAAAACCCTAATACTGACTAAAAGGAAAATTCAGTTTAGGGTTTAAAACCCTAATGCTGATTGCATGGAAAAGCTCAGTTTAGGGTTTAAAACCCTAATGCTGGCTGAATGGAAAAAGTTCAGTTTAGGGTTTAAAACCCTAATGCTGATTGCATGGAAAAGCTTAGTTTAGGGTTTAAAACACTAATACTGGCTGAATGGAAAAAGTTCAGTTTAGGGTTTTAAACCCTAATGCTGAATAAAGGAAAATTCAGTTTAGGGTTTAAAACCCTAATGCTGACTGAAAGAAAAAGTTCAGTTTAGGGTTTAAAACCCTAATGCTGACTGAAAGAAAATGTTCAGTTTAGGGTTTAAAACCCTAATGCTGACTGGAAGGAAAAGTTCAGTTTAGGGTTTAAAACCCTAATGCTGACTAAAAGGAAAATTCATTTTAGGGTTTAAAACCCTAATGCTGATTACATGGAAAAGCTCAGTTTAGGGTTTAAAACACTAATGCTGATTGCATGAAAAAGCCCAGTTTAGGGTTTAAAACCCTAATGCTGGCTGAATGGAAAAAGTTCAGTTTAGGGTTTAAAACCCTAATGCTGATTTCATGGAAAAGCTCAATTTAGGGTTTAAAACCCTAATGCTGGCTGAAAGGAAAACGTTCAGTTTAGGGTTTAAAACCCTAATGCTGATTGCATGGAAAAGCTCAGTTTAGGGTTTAAAACCCTAATGCTGGCTGAATGGAAAAAGTTCAGTTTAGGGTTTAAAACTCTAATGCTGACTAAAAGGAAAATTCAGTTTAGGGTTTATAACCCTAATGCTGACTGAAAGAAAAAGTTCAGTTTAGGGTTTAAATCCCTAATGCTGACTGAAAGAAAAAGTTCAGTTTAGGGTTTAAAACCCTAATGCTGACTGGAAGGAAAAGTTCAGTTTAGGGTTTAAAACCCAAATGCTGACTAAAAGGAAAATTCAGTTTACGGTTTAAAACCCTAATGCTGATTACATGGAAAGCTCAGTTTAGGGTTTAAAACCCTAATGCTGGCTGAATGGAAAAGGTTCAGTTTAGGGTTTAAAACCCTAATGCTGACTAAAAGGAAAATTTAGTTTAGGGTTTAAAACCCTAATGCTGATTGCATGGAAAAGCTCAGTTTAGGGTTTAAAACCCTAATGCTGGCTGAAAGGAAAAAGTTCAGTTTAGGGTTTAAAACCCTAATGCTGACTAAAAGGAAAATTCAGTTTAGGGTTTAAAACCCTAATGCTGATTACATGGAAAAGCTCAGTTTAGGGTTTAAAACCCTAATGCTGGCTGAAAGGAAAAGTTCAATTTAGGGTTTAAAACACTAATGCTGACTAGAAGGAAAATTCAGTTTAGGGTTTAAAACCCTAATGCTGATTGCATGGAAAAGCTCAGTTTAGGGTTAAAAACCCTAATGTTGGCTGAATGGAAAAAGTTCAGTTTAGGGTTTAAAACCCTAATGCTGATTGCATGGAAAAGCTCAGTTTAGGGTTTAAAACCTTAATGCTGGCTGAATGGAAAAAGTTCAGTTTAGGGTTTAAAACCCTAATGCTGACTAAAAGGAAAATTCAGTTTAGGGTTTAAAACCCTAATGCTGATTGCATGGAAAAGCTCAGTTTAGGGTTTAAAACCCTAATGTTGGCTGAAAGGAAAAAGTTCAGTTTAGGGTTTACAACCCTAATGCTGACTAAAAGGAAAAGTTCAGTTTAGGGTTTAAACCCTAAAGCTGATTGCATGGAAAAGTTCAGTTTAGGGTTTAAAACCCTAATGCTGGCTGAAAGGAAAAAGTTCAGTTTAGGGTTTAAAACCCTAATGCTGACTAAAAGGAAAAGTTCAGTTTAGGGTTTAAAACCCTAATGCTGACTGAAAGAAAAAGTTCAGTTTAGGGTTTAAAACTCTAATGCTGACTGAAAGAAAAAGTTCAGTTTAGGGTTTAAAACCCTAATGCTGGCTAAAAGGAAAAAGTTCAGTTTAGGGTTTAAAACCCTAATGCTGATTGCATGGAAAAGCTCAGTTTAGGGTTTAAAACCTTAATGCTGGCTGAAAGGAAAAAGTTCAGTTTAGGGTTTAAAACCCTAATGCTGATTACATGGAAAAGCTCAGTTTAGGGTTTAAAACCCTAATGCTGGCTGAATGGAAAAAGTTCAGTTTAGGGTTTAAAACCCTAATGCTGACTAAAAGGAAAATTCAGTTTAGGGTTTAAAACCCTAATGCTGATTGCATGGAAAAGCTCAGTTTAGGGTCTAAAACCCTAATGCTGACTAAAAGGAAACGTTCAGTTTAGGGTTTAAAACTCTAATGCTGATTGCATGGAAAAGCTCAGTTTAGGGTTTAAAACCCTAATGCTGGCTGAAAGGAAAAAGTTCAGTTTAGGGTTTAAAACCCTAATGCTGACTAAAAGGAAAAGTTCAGTTTAGGTTTTAAAACCCTAATGCTGACTGAAAGAAAAAGTTCAGTTTAGGGTTTAAAACTCTAATGCTGACTGAAAGAAAAAGTTCAGTTTAGGGTTTAAAACCCTAATGCTGATTACATGGAAAAGCTCAATTTAGGGTTTAAAACCCTAATGCTGACTAAAAGGTAAATTTAGTTTAGGGTTTAAAACCCTAATGCTGATTACATGGAAAAGCTCAGTTTAGGGTTTAAAACCCTAATGCTGACTAAAAGGAAAATTCAGTTTAGGGTTTAAAACCCTAATGCTGATTGCATGGAAAAGCTCAGTTTAGGGTTTAAAACCCTAATGCTGGCTGAAAGAAAAAAGTTCAGTTTAGGGTTTAAAACCCTAATGCTGACTAAAGGAAAAATTTAGTTTAGGGTTTAAAACCCTAATGCTGACTAAAAGGAAAAATCAGTTTAGGGTTTAAAACACTAATGCTGATTACATGGAAAAGCTCAGTTTAGGGTTTTAAAACCCTAATGCTGGCTGAAAGGAAAAGTTCAGTTTAGGGTTTAAAACCCTAATGCTGACTAAAAGGAGAATTCAGTTTAGGGTTTAAAACCCTAATGCTGACTAAAAGGGAAAGTTCAGTTTAGGGTTTTAAACCCTAATGCTGACTGGAAGGAAAAGTTCAGTTTAGGGTTTAAAACCCTAATGCTGACTAAAAGGAAAATTCAGTTTAGGGTTTAAAATCCTAATGCTAACTAAAAGGAAAATTCAGTTTAGGGTTTAAAACCCTAATGCTGATTACGTGGAAAAGCTCAGTTTAGGGTTTTAAAACCCTAATGCTGGCTGAAAGGAAAAGTTCAGTTTAGGGTTTAAAACCCTAATGCTGACTAAAAGAAAAATTCAGTTTAGGGTTTAAAACCCTATTGCTGATTGCATGGAAAAGCTCAGTTTAGGGTTTAAAACCCTAATGCTGGCTGAATGGAAAAAGTTCAGTTTAGGGTTTAAAACCCTAATGCTGATTGCATGGAAAAGCTCAGTTTAGGGTTTAAAACCCTAATGCTGGCTGAAAGGAAAACGTTCAGTTTAGGGTTTAAAACCCTAATGCTGATTGCATGGAAAAGCTCAGTTTAGGGTTTAAAACCCTAATGCTGGCTGAATGGAAAAAGTTCAGTTTAGGGTTTAAAACTCTAATGCTGACTAAAAGGAAAATTCAGTTTAGGGTTTATAACCCTAATGCTGACTGAAAGAAAAAGTTCAGTTTAGGGTTTAAATCCCTAATGCTGACTGAAAGAAAAAGTTCAGTTTAGGGTTTAAAACCCTAATGCTGACTGGAAGGAAAAGTTCAGTTTAGGGTTTAAAACCCTAATGCTGACTAAAAGGAAAATTCAGTTTACGGTTTAAAACCCTAATGCTGATTACATGGAAAGCTTAGTTTAGGGTTTAAAACCCTAATGCTGGCTGAATGGAAAAGGTTCAGTTTAGGGTTTAAAACCCTAATGCTGACTAAAAGGAAAATTTAGTTTAGGGTTTAAAACACTAATGTTGATTGCATGGAAAAGCTCAGTTTAGGGTTTAAAACCCTAATACTGGGTGAAAGGAAAAAGTTCAGTTTAGGGTTTAAAACCCTAATGCTGACTAAAAGGAAAATTTCAGTTTAGGGTTTAAAACCCTAATGCTGACTGAAAGAAAAAGTTCAGTTTAGGGTTTAAAACCCTAATGCTGACTGAAAGAAAAAGTTCAGTTTAGGGTTTAAAACCCTAATGCTGACTAAAAGGAAAAGTTCAGTTTAGGGTTTAAAACCCTAATGCTGACTGAAAGAAAAAGTTTAGTTTAGGGTTTAAAACCCTAATGCTGACTGAAAGAAAAAGTTCAGTTTAAGGTTTAAAACCCTAATGCTGACTGGAAGGAAAAGTTCAGTTTAGGGTTTAAATCCCTAATGCTGATTGCATGGAAAAGCTCAGTATAGGGTTTAAAACCCTAATGCTAGCTGAAAGGAAAAAGTTCAGTTTAGGGTTTAAAACCCTAATGCTGACTAAAAGGAAAAGTTCAGTTTAGGGTTTAAAACCCTAATGCTGATTGCATGGAAAAGCTCAGTTTAGGGTTTAAAACCCTAATGCTGGCTGAAAGGAAAAAGTTCAGTTTAGGGTTTAAAACCCTAATGCTGACTAAAAGGAAAAGTTCAGTTTAGGGTTTAAAACCCTAATGCTGACTGAAAGAAAAAGTTCAGTTTAGGGTTTAAAACCCTAATGCTGACTGAAAGAAAAAGTTCAGTTTAGGGTTTAAAACCCTAATGCTGACTGGAAGGAAAAGTTCAGTTTAGGGTTTAAAACCCTAATGCTGATTGCATGGAAAAGCTCAGTTTAGGGTTTAAAACCTTAATGCTGGCTGAAAGGAAAAAGTTCAGTTTAGGGTTTAAAACCCTAATGCTGATTGCATGGAAAAGCTCAGTTTAGGGTTTAAAACCCTAATGCTGGCTGAATGGAAAAAGTTCAGTTTAGGGTTTAAAACCCTAATGCTGACTAAAAAGAAAATTCAGTTTAGGGTTTCAAACCCTAATGCTGATTGCATGGAAAAGCTCAATTTAGGGTTTAAAACCCTAATGCTAGCTGAAAGGAAAAAGTTCAGTTTAGGTTTAAAACCCTAATGCTGACTAAAAGGAAAAGTTCAGTTTAGGGTTTAAAACTCTAATGCTGATTGCATGGAAAAGCTCAGTTTAGGGTTTAAAACCCTAATGCTGGCTGAAAGGAAAAAGTTCAGTTTTGGGTTTAAAACCCTAATGCTGACTAAAAGGAAAAGTTCAGTTTAGGTTTTAAAACCCTAATGCTGACTGAAAGAAAAAGTTCAGTTTAGGGTTTAAAACCCTAATGCTGACTGAAAGAAAAAGTTCAGTTTAGGGTTTAAAACCCAAATGCTGACTGGAAGGAAAAGTTCAGTTTAGGGTTTAAAACCCTAATGCTGACCAAAAGGAAAATTCAGTTTAGGGTTTAAAACCCTAATGCTGATTACATGGAAAAGCTCAGTTTAGGGTTTAAAACCCTAATGCTGATTGCATGGAAAAGCTCAGTTTAGGGTTTAAAACCTTAATGCTGGCTGAAAGGAAAAAGTTTAGTTTAGGGTTTAAAACCCTAATGCTGATTGCATGGAAAAGCTCAGTTTAGGGTTTAAAACCCTAATGCTGGCTGAATGGAAAAAGTTCAGTTTAGGGTTTAAAACCCTAATGCTGACTAAAAGGAAAATTCAGTTTAGGGTTTATAACCCTAATGCTGATTGCATGGAAAAGCTCAGTTTAGGGTTTAAAACCATAATGCTAGCTGAAAGGAAAAAGTTCAGTTTAGGGTTTAAAACCCTAATGCTGACTAAAGGAAAAATTTAGTTTAGGGTTTAAAACCCTAATGCTGACTAAAAGGAAAATTCAGTTTAGGGTTTAAAACACTAATGCTGATTACATGGAAAAGCTCAGTTTAGGGTTTTAAAACCCTAATGCTGGCTGAAGGAAAAGTTCAGTTTAGGGTTTAAAACCCTAATGCTGACTAAAAGGAGAATTCAGTTTAGGGTTTAAAACCCTAATGCTGACTAAAAGGGAAAGTTCAGTTTAGGGTTTTAAACCCTAATGCTGGCTGGAAGGAAAAGTTCAGTTTAGGGTTTAAAACCCTAATGCTGACTAAAAGGAAAATTCAGTTTAGGGTTTAAAATCCTAATGCTAACTAAAAGGAAAATTCAGTTTAGGGTTTAAAACCCTAATGCTGATTACATGGAAAAGCTCAGTTTAGGGTTTTAAAACCCTAATGCTGGCTGAAAGGAAAAGTTCAGTTTAGGGTTTAAAACCCTAATGCTGACTAAAAGAAAAATTCAGTTTAGGGTTTAAAACCCTATTGCTGATTGCATGGAAAAGCTCAGTTTAGGGTTTAAAACCCTAATGCTGGCTGAATGGAAAAAGTTCAGTTTAGGGTTTAAAACCCTAATGCTGATTGCATGGAAAAGCTCAGTTTAGGGTTTAAAACCCTAACGCTGGGTGAATGGAAAAAGTTCAGTTTAGGGTTTAAAACCCTAATGCTGACTAAAAGGAAAATTCAGTTTAGAGTTTAAAACCCTAATGCTGACTGAAAGAAAAAGTTCAGTTTAGGGTTTAAAACCCTAATGCTGACTGAAAAGAAAAAGTTCAGTTTAGTGTTTAAAACCATAATGCTAACTGCAAGGAAAAGTTCAGTTTAGGGTTTAAAACCCTAATGCTAACTAAAAGGAAAATTCATTTTAGGGTTTAAAACCCTAATGCTGATTACATGGAAAAGCTCAGTTTAGGGTTTAAAACCCTAATGCTGGCTGAATGGAAAAAGTTCAGTTTAGGGTTTAAAACCCTAATGCTGACTAAAAGGAAAATTCAGTTTAGGGTTTAAAACACTAATGTTGATTGCATGGAAAAGCTCAGTTTAGGGTTTAAAACCCTAATGCTGGCTGAAAGGAAAAAGTTCAGTTTAGGGTTTAAAACCCTAATGCTGACTAAAAGGAAAATTTCAGTTTAGGGTTTAAAACCCTAATGCTGACTGAAAGAAAAAGTTCAGTTTAGGGTTTAAAACCCTAATGCTGACTGAAAGAAAAAGTTCAGTTTAGGGTTTAAAACCCTAATGCTGACTAAAAGGAAAAGTTCAGTTTAGGGTTTAAAACCCTAATGCTGACTGAAAGAAAAAGTTTAGTTTAGGGTTTAAAACCCTAATGCTGACTGAAAGAAAAAGTTCAGTTTAAGGTTTAAAACCCTAATGCTGACTGGAAGGAAAAGTTCAGTTTAGGGTTTAAATCCCTAATGCTGATTGCATGGAAAAGCTCAGTATAGGGTTTAAAACCCTAATGCTAGCTGAAAGGAAAAAGTTCAGTTTAGGGTTTAAAACCCTAATGCTGACTAAAAGGAAAAGTTCAGTTTAGGGTTTAAAACCCTAATGCTGATTGCATGGAAAAGCTCAGTTTAGGGTTTAAAACCCTAATGCTGGCTGAAAGGAAAAAGTTCAGTTTAGGGTTTAAAACCCTAATGCTGACTAAAAGGAAAAGTTCAGTTTAGGGTTTAAAACCCTAATGCTGACTGAAAGAAAAAGTTCAGTTTAGGGTTTAAAACCCTAATGCTGACTGAAAGAAAAAGTTCAGTTTAGGGTTTAAAACCCTAATGCTGACTGGAAGGAAAAGTTCAGTTTAGGGTTTAAAACCCTAATGCTGATTGCATGGAAAAGCTCAGTTTAGGGTTTAAAACCTTAATGCTGGCTGAAAGGAAAAAGTTCAGTTTAGGGTTTAAAACCCTAATGCTGATTGCATGGAAAAGCTCAGTTTAGGGTTTAAAACCCTAATGCTGGCTGAATGGAAAAAGTTCAGTTTAGGGTTTAAAACCCTAATGCTGACTAAAAAGAAAATTCAGTTTAGGGTTTCAAACCCTAATGCTGATTGCATGGAAAAGCTCAATTTAGGGTTTAAAACCCTAATGCTAGCTGAAAGGAAAAAGTTCAGTTTAGGTTTAAAACCCTAATGCTGACTAAAAGGAAAAGTTCAGTTTAGGGTTTAAAACTCTAATGCTGATTGCATGGAAAAGCTCAGTTTAGGGTTTAAAACCCTAATGCTGGCTGAAAGGAAAAAGTTCAGTTTAGGGTTTAAAACCCTAATGCTGACTAAAAGGAAAAGTTCAGTTTAGGTTTTAAAACCCTAATGCTGACTGAAAGAAAAAGTTCAGTTTAGGGTTTAAAACCCTAATGCTGACTGAAAGAAAAAGTTCAGTTTAGGGTTTAAAACCCAAATGCTGACTGGAAGGAAAAGTTCAGTTTAGGGTTTAAAACCCTAATGCTGACCAAAAGGAAAATTCAGTTTTAGGGTTTAAAACCCTAATGCTGATTACATGGAAAAGCTCAGTTTAGGGTTTAAAACCCTAATGCTGATTGCATGGAAAAGCTCAGTTTAGGGTTTAAAACCTTAATGCTGGCTGAAAGGAAAAAGTTTAGTTTAGGGTTTAAAACCCTAATGCTGATTGCATGGAAAAGCTCAGTTTAGGGTTTAAAACCCTAATGCTGGCTGAATGGAAAAAGTTCAGTTTAGGGTTTAAAACCCTAATGCTGACTAAAAGGAAAATTCAGTTTAGGGTTTATAACCCTAATGCTGATTGCATGGAAAAGCTCAGTTTAGGGTTTAAAACCATAATGCTAGCTGAAAGGAAAAAGTTCAGTTTAGGGTTTAAAACCCTAATGCTGACTAAAAGGAAAATTCAGTTTAGGGTTTAAAACCCTAATGCTGATTACATGGAAAAGCTCAGTTTAGGGTTTAAACCCCTAATGCTGGCTGAATGGAAAAAGTTCAGTTTAGGGTTTAAAACCCTAATGCTGATTGCATGGAAAAGCTCAGTTTAGGGTTTAAAACCCTCATGCTGGCTGAATGGAAAAAGTTCAGTTTAGGGTTTAAAACCCTAATGCTGACTAAAAGGAAAATTCAGTTTAGGGTTTAAAACCCTAATGCTGATTGCATGGAAAAGCTCAGTTTAGGGTTTAAAACCCTAATGCTGGCTGAAAGGAAAAAGTTCAGTTTAGGGTTTAAAACCCTAATGCTGACTAAAAGGAAAATTCAGTTTAGGGTTTAAAACCCTAATGCTGATTACATGGAAAAGCTCAGTTTAGGGTTTAAAACTCTAATGCAGCCTGAAAGAAAAAGTTCAGTTTAGGGTTTAAAACCCTAATGCTGACTGGAAGGAAAAGTTCAGTTTAGGGTTTAAAACCCTAATGTTGATTGCATGGAAAAGCTCAGTTTAGGGTTTAAAACCTTAATGCTGGCTGAAAGGAAAAAGTTCAGTTTAGGGTTTAAAACCCTAATGCTGATTGCATGGAAAAGCTTAGTTTAGGGTTTAAAACCCTAATGCTGGCTGAATGGAAAAAGTTCAGTTTAGGGTTTAAAACCCTAATGCTGACTAAAAGGAAAATTCAGTTTAGGGTTTAAAACCCTAATGCTGATTGCATGGAAAAGCTCAGTTTAGGGTCTAAAACCCTAATGCTAGCTGAAAGGAAAAAGTTCAGTTTAGGGTTTAAAACCCTAATGCTGACTAAAAGGAAAAGTTCAGTTTAGGGTTTAAAACTCTAATGTTGATTGCATGGAAAAGCTCAGTTTAGGGTTTAAAACCCTAATGCTGGCTGAAAGGAAAAAGTTCAGTTTAGGGTTTAAAACCCTAATGCTGATTACATGGAAAAGCTCAGTTTAGGGTTTAAAACCCTAATGCTGATTGCATGGAAAAGCTCAGTTTAGGGTTTAAAACCTTAATGCTGGCTGAAAGGAAAAAGTTTAGTTTAGGGTTTAAAACCCTAATGCTGATTGCATGGAAAAGCTCAGTTTAGGGTTTAAAACCCTAATGCTGGCTGAATGGAAAAAGTTCAGTTTAGGGTTTAAAACCCTAATGCTGACTAAAAGGAAAATTCAGTTTAGGGTTTATAACCCTAATGCTGATTGCATGGAAAAGCTCAGTTTAGGGTTTAAAACCATAATGCTAGCTGAAAGGAAAAAGTTCAGTTTAGGGTTTAAAACCCTAATGCTGACTAAAAGGAAAATTCAGTTTAGGGTTTAAAACCCTAATGCTGATTACATGGAAAAGCTCAGTTTAGGGTTTAAAACCCTAATGCTGGCTGAATGGAAAAAGTTCAGTTTAGGGTTTAAAACCCTAATGCTGACTAAAAGGAAAATTCAGTTTAGGGTTTAAAACACTAATGCTGATTGCATGGAAAAGCTCAGTTTAGGGTTTAAAACCTTAATGCTGGATGAATGGAAAAAGTTCAGTTTAGGGTTTAAAACCCTAATGCTGATTGCATGGAAAAGCTCAGTTTAGGGTTTAAAACCCTAATGCTGGCTGAAAGGAAAAAGTTCAGTTTAGGGTTTAAAACCCTAATGCTGATTGCATGGAAAAGCTCAGTTTAGGGTTTAAAACCCTAATGCTGGCTGAATGGAAAAAGTTCAGTTTAGGGTTTAAAACCCTAATGCTGACTAAAAGGAAAATTCAGTTTAGGGTTTATAACCCTAATGCTGACTGAAAGAAAAGGTTCAGTTTAGGGTTTAAATCCCTAATGCTGACTGAAAGAAAAAGTTCAGTTTAGGGTTTAAAACCCTAATGCTGACTGGAAGGAACAGTTCAGTTTAGGGTTTAAAACCCTAATGCTGACTAAAAGGAAAATTCAGTTTACGGTTTAAAACCCTAATGCTGATTACATGGAAAACTCAGTTTAGGGTTTAAAACCCTAATGCTGGCTGAATGGAAAAGGTTCAGTTTAGGGTTTAAAACCCTAATGCTGACTAAAAGGAAAATTCAGTTTAGGGTTTAAAACCCTAATGCCGATTGCATGGAAAAGCTCAGTTTAGGGTTTAAAACCCTAATGCTGGCTGAAAGGAAAAAGTTCAGTTTAGGGTTTAAAACCCTAATGCTGACTAAAAGGAAAATTCAGTTTAGGGTTTAAAACCCTAATGCTGATTACATGGAAAAGCTCAGTTTAGGGTTTAAACCCCTAATGCTGGCTGAATGGAAAAAGTTCAGTTTAGGGTTTAAAACCCTAATGCTGATTGCATGGAAAAGCTCAGTTTAGGGTTTAAAACCCTCATGCTGGCTGAATGGAAAAAGTTCAGTTTAGGGTTTAAAACCCTAATGCTGACTAAAAGGAAAATTCAGTTTAGGGTTTAAAACCCTAATGCTGATTGCATGGAAAAGCTCAGTTTAGGGTTTAAAACCCTAATGCTGGCTGAATGGAAAAAGTTCAGTTTAGGGTTTAAAACCCTAATGCTGACTAAAAGGAAAATTCAGTTTAGGGTTTAAAACCCTAATGCTGATTGCATGGAAAAGCTCAGTTTAGGGTTTAAAACCCTAATACTGGCTGAAAGGAAAAAGTTCAGTTTAGGGTTTAAAACCCTAATGCTGACTAAAAGGAAAATTCAGTTTAGGGTTTAAAACCCTAATGCTGATTACATGGAAAAGCTCAGTTTAGGGTTTAAAACTCTAATGCAGCCTGAAAGAAAAAGTTCAGTTTAGGGTTTAAAACCCTAATGCTGACTGGAAGGAAAAGTTCAGTTTAGGGTTTAAAACCCTAATGTTGATTGCATGGAAAAGCTCAGTTTAGGGTTTAAAACCTTAATGCTGGCTGAAAGGAAAAAGTTCAGTTTAGGGTTTAAAACCCTAATGCTGATTTCATGGAAAAGCTTAGTTTAGGGTTTAAAACCCTAATGCTGGCTGAATGGAAAAAGTTCAGTTTAGGGTTTAAAACCCTAATGCTGACTAAAAGGAAAATTCAGTTTAGGGTTTAAAACCCTAATGCTGATTGCATGGAAAAGCTCAGTTTAGGGTCTAAAACCCTAATGCTAGCTGAAAGGAAAAAGTTCAGTTTAGGGTTTAAAACCCTAATGCTGACTAAAAGGAAAAGTTCAGTTTAGGGTTTAAAACTCTAATGTTGATTGCATGGAAAAGCTCAGTTTAGGGTTTAAAACCCTAATGCTGGCTGAAAGGAAAAAGTTCAGTTTAGGGTTTAAAACCCTAATGCTGATTACATGGAAAAGCTCAGTTTAGGGTTTAAAACCCTAATGCTGATTGCATGGAAAAGCTCAGTTTAGGGTTTAAAACCTTAATGCTGGCTGAAAGGAAAAAGTTTAGTTTAGGGTTTAAAACCCTAATGCTGATTGCATGGAAAAGCTCAGTTTAGGGTTTAAAACCCTAATGCTGGCTGAATGGAAAAAGTTCAGTTTAGGGTTTAAAACCCTAATGCTGACTAAAAGGAAAATTCAGTTTAGGGTTTATAACCCTAATGCTGATTGCATGGAAAAGCTCAGTTTAGGGTTTAAAACCATAATGCTAGCTGAAAGGAAAAAGTTCAGTTTAGGGTTTAAAACCCTAATGCTGACTAAAAGGAAAATTCAGTTTAGGGTTTAAAACCCTAATGCTGATTACATGGAAAAGCTCAGTTTAGGGTTTAAAACCCTAATGCTGGCTGAATGGAAAAAGTTCAGTTGAGGGTTTAAAACCCTAATGCTGACTAAAAGGAAAATTCAGTTTAGGGTTTAAAACACTAATGCTGATTGCATGGAAAAGCTCAGTTTAGGGTTTAAAACCTTAATGCTGGATGAATGGAAAAAGTTCAGTTTAGGGTTTAAAACCCTAATGCTGATTGCATGGAAAAGCTCAGTTTAGGGTTTAAAACCCTAATGCTGGCTGAAAGGAAAAAGTTCAGTTTAGGGTTTAAAACCCTAATGCTGATTGCATGGAAAAGCTCAGTTTAGGGTTTAAAACCCTAATGCTGGCTGAATGGAAAAAGTTTTGTTTAGGGTTTAAAACCCTAATGCTGACTAAAAGGAAAATTCAGTTTAGGGTTTATAACCCTAATGCTGACTGAAAGAAAAGGTTCAGTTTAGGGTTTAAATCCCTAATGCTGACTGAAAGAAAAAGTTCAGTTTAGGGTTTAAAACCCTAATGCTGACTGGAAGGAACAGTTCAGTTTAGGGTTTAAAACCCTAATGCTGACTAAAAGGAAAATTCAGTTTACGGTTTAAAACCCTAATGCTGATTACATGGAAAACTCAGTTTAGGGTTTAAAACCCTAATGCTGGCTGAATGGAAAAGGTTCAGTTTAGGGTTTAAAACCCTAATGCTGACTAAAAGGAAAATTCAGTTTAGGGTTTAAAACCCTAATGCTGATTACATGGAAAAGCTCAGTTTAGGGTTTAAAACCCTAATGCTGGCTGAAAGGAAAGTTCAGTTTAGGGTTTAAAACCCTAATGCTGACTAGAAGGAAAATTCAGTTTATGGTTTAAAACCCTAATGCTGATTGCATGGAAAAGCTCAGTTTAGGGTTTAAAACCCTAATGCTGGCTGAATGGAAAAAGTTCAGTTTAGGGTTTAAAACCCTAATGCTGATTGCATGGAAAAGCTCAGTTTAGGGTTTAAAACCCTAATGCTGGCTGAATGGAAAAAGTTCAGTTTAGGGTTTAAAACCCTAATGCTGACTAAAAGGAAAATTCAGTTTAGGGTTTAAAACCCTAATGCTGATTGCATGGAAAAGCTCAGTTTAGGGTTTAAAACCCTAATGCTGGCTGAAAGGAAAAAGTTCAGTTTAGGGTTTAAAACCCTAATGCTGACTAAAAGGAAAATTCAGTTTAGGGTTTAAAACCCTAATGCTGATTACATGGAAAAGCTCAGTTTAGGGTTTAAAACCCTAATGCTGGCTGGAAGGAAAAGTTCAGTTTAGGGTTTAAAACCCTAATGTTGATTGCATGGAAAAGCTCAGTTTAGGGTTTAAAACCATAATGCTGGCTGAAAGGAAAAAGTTCAGTTTAGGGTTTAAAACCCTAATGCTGATTGCATGGAAAAGCTTAGTTTAGGGTTTAAAACCCTAATGCTGGCTGAATGGAAAAAGTTCAGTTTAGGGTTTAAAACCCTAATGCTGACTAAAAGGAAAATTCAGTTTAGGGTTTAAAACCCTAATGCTGATTGCATGGAAAAGCTCAGTTTAGGGTCTAAAACCCTAATGCTAGCTGAAAGGAAAAAGTTCAGTTTAGGGTTTAAAACCCTAATGCTGACTAAAAGGAAAAGTTCAGTTTAGGGTTTAAAACTCTAATGTTGATTGCATGGAAAAGCTCAGTTTAGGGTTTAAAACCCTAATGCTGGCTGAAAGGAAAAAGTTCAGTTTAGGGTTTAAAACCCTAATGCTGATTACATGGAAAAGCTCAGTTTAGGGTTTAAAACCCTAATGCTGATTGCATGGAAAAGCTCAGTTTAGGGTTTAAAACCTTAATGCTGGCTGAAAGGAAAAAGTTTAGTTTAGGGTTTAAAACCCTAATGCTGATTGCATGGAAAAGCTCAGTTTAGGGTTTAAAACCCTAATGCTGGCTGAATGGAAAAAGTTCAGTTTAGGGTTTAAAACTCTAATGCTGACTAAAAGGAAAATTCAGTTTAGGGTTTATAACCCTAATGCTGATTGCATGGAAAAGCTCAGTTTAGGGTTTAAAACCATAATGCTAGCTGAAAGGAAAAAGTTCAGTTTAGGGTTTAAAACCCTAATGCTGACTAAAAGGAAAATTCAGTTTAGGGTTTAAAACTCTAATGCTGATTACATGGAAAAGCTCAGTTTAGGGTTTAAAACCCTAATGCTGGCTGAATGGAAAAAGTTCAGTTTAGGGTTTAAAACCCTAATGCTGACTAAAAGGAAAATTCAGTTAATGGTTTAAAACACTAATGTTGATTGCATGGAAAAGCTCAGTTTAGGGTTTAAAACCCTACTGCTGGATGAATGGAAAAAGTTCAGTTTAGGGTTTAAAACCCTAATGCTGATTGCATGGAAAATCTCAGTTTAGGGTTTAAAGCCCTAATGTTGGCTGAAAGGAAAAAGTTCAGTTTAGGGTTTAAAACCCTAATGCTGGCTGAATGGAAAAAGTTCAGTTTAGGGTTTAAAACCCTAATGCTGACTAAAAGGAAAATTCAGTTTAGGGTTTATAACCCTAATGCTGACTGAAAGAAAAGGTTCAGTTTAGGGTTTAAATCCCTAATGCTGACTGAAAGAAAAAGTTCAGTTTAGGGTTTAAAACCCTAATGCTGACTGGAAGGAAAAGTTCAGTTTAGGGTTTAAAACCCTAATGCTGACTAAAAGGAAAATTCAGTTTACGGTTTAAAACCCTAATGCTGATTACATGGAAAACTCAGTTTAGGGTGTAAAACCCTAATGCTGGCTGAATGGAAAAGGTTCTGTTTAGGGTTTAAAACCCTAATGCTGACTAAAAGGAAAATTCAGTTTAGGGTTTAAAACCCTAATGCTGATTGCATGGAAAAGCTCAGTTTAGGGTTTAAAACCCTAATGCTGGCTGAAAGGAAAAAGTTCAGTTTAGGGTTTAAAACCCTAATGCTGACTAAAAGGAAAATTCAGTTTAGGGTTTAAAACCCTAATGCTGATTACATGGAAAAGCTCAGTTTAGGGTTTAAAACCCTAATGCTGGCTGAAAGGAAAAGTTCAGTTTAGGGTTTAAAACCCTAATGCTGACTAGAAGGAAAATTCAGTTTAGGGTTTAAAACCCTAATGCTGATTGCATGGAAAAGCTCAGTTTAGGGTTTAAAACCCTAATGCTGGCTGAATGGAAAAAGTTCAGTTTAGGGTTTAAAACCCTAATGCTGATTGCATGGAAAAGCTCAGTTTAGGGTTTAAAACCCTAATGCTGGCTGAATGGAAAAAGTTCAGTTTAGGGTTTAAAACCCTAATGCTGACTAAAAGGAAAATTCAGTTTAGGGTTTAAAACCCTAATGCTGATTGCATGGAAAAGCTCAGTTTAGGGTTTAAAACCCTAATGCTTGCTGATAGGAAAAAGTTCAGTTTAGGGTTTAAAACCCTAATGCTGACTAAAAGGAAAAGTTCAGTTTAGGGTTTAAACCCTAATGCTGATTGCATGGAAAAGCTCAGTTTAGGGTTTAAAACCCTAATGCTGGCTGAAAGGAAAAAGTTCAGTTTAGGGTTTAAAACCCTAATGCTGACTAAAAGGAAAAGTTCAGTTTAGGGTTTAAAACCCTAATGCTGACTGAAAGAAAAAGTTCAGTTTAGGGTTTAAAACTCTAATGCAGCCTGAAAGAAAAAGTTCAGTTTAGGGTTTAAAACCCTAATGCTGACTGGAAGGAAAAGTTCAGTTTAGGGTTTAAAACCCTAATGCTGATTGCATGGAAAAGCTCAGTTTAGGGTTTAAAACCTTAATGCTGGCTGAAAGGAAAAAGTTCAGTTTAGGGTTTAAAACCCTAATGCTGATTGCATGGAAAAGCTTAGTTTAGGGTTTAAAACCCTAATGCTGGCTGAATGGAAAAAGTTCAGTTTAGGGTTTAAAACCCTAATGCTGACTAAAAGGAAAATTCAGTTTAGGGTTTAAAACCCTAATGCTGATTGCATGGAAAAGCTCAGTTTAGGGTCTAAAACCCTAATGCTGGCTGAAAGGAAAAAGTTCAGTTTAGGGTTTAAAACCCTAATGCTGACTAAAAGGAAAAGTTCAGTTTAGGGTTTAAAACTCTAATGCTGATTGCATGGAAAAGCTCAGTTTAGGGTTTAAAACCCTAATGCTGGCTGAAAGGAAAAAGTTCAGTTTAGGGTTTAAAACCCTAATGCTGACTAAAAGGAAAAGTTCAATTTAGGTTTTAAAACCCTAATGCTGACTGAAAGAAAAAGTTCAGTTTAGGGTTTAAAACCCTAATGCTGACTGAAAGAAAAAGTTCAGTTTAGGGTTTAAAACCTTAATGCTGATTACATGGAAAAGCTCAATTTAGGGTTTAAAACACTAATGATGACTAAAAGGTAAATTCAGTTTAGGGTTTAAAACCCTAATGCTGATTACATGGAAAAGCTCAGTTTAGGGTTTAAAACCCTAATGCTGACTAAAAGGAAAATTCAGTTTAGGGTTTAAAACCCTAATGCTGATTGCATGGAAAAGCTCTGTTTAGGGTTTAAAACCCTAATGTTGGCTGAAAGGAAAAAGTTCAGTTTAGGTTTTAAAACCCTAATGCTGACTAAAGGAAAAATTTAGTTTAGGGTTTAAAACCCTAATGCTAACTAAAAGGAAAATTCAGTTTAGGGTTTAAAACACTAATGCTGATTACATGGAAAAGCTCAGTTTAGGGTTTTAAAACCCTAATGCTGGCTGAAAGGAAAAGTTCAGTTTAGGGTTTAAAACCCTAATGCTGACTAAAAGGAGAATTCAGTTTAGGGTTTAAAACCCTAATGCTGACTAAAAGGGAAAGTTCAGTTTAGGGTTTAAAACCCTAATGCTGACTGGAAGGAAAAGTTCAGTTTAGGGTTTAAAACCCTAATGCTGACTAAAAGGAAAATTCAGTTTAGGGTTTAAAATCCTAATGCTAACTAAAAGGAAAATTCAGTTTAGGGTTTAAAACCCTAATGCTGATTACATGGAAAAGCTCAGTTTAGGGTTTTAAAACCATAATGCTGGCTGAAAGGAAAAGTTCAGTTTAGGGTTTAAAACCCTAATGCTGACTAAAAGGAAAATTCAGTTTAGGGTTTAAAACCCTAATGCTGATTGCATGGAAAAGCTCAGTTTAGGGTTTAAAACCCTAATGCTGGCTGAATGGAAAAAGTTCAGTTTAGGGTTTAAAACCCTAATGCTGATTGCATGGAAAAGCTCAGTTTAGGGTTTAAAACCCTAATACTGGCTGAATGGAAAAAGTTCAGTTTAGGGTTTAAAACCCTAATGCTGACTAAAAGGAAAATTCAGTTTAGAGTTTAAAACCCTAATGCTGACTGAAAGAAAAAGTTCAGTTTAGGGTTTAAAACCCTAATGCTGACTGAAAGAAAAAGTTCAGTTTAGGGTTTAAAACCCTAATGCTGACTGGAAGGAAAAGTTCAGTTTAGGGTTTAAAACCCTAATGCTGACTAAAAGGATAATTCATTTTAGGGTTTAAAACCCTAATGCTGATTACATGGAAAAGCTCAGTTTAGGGTTTAAAACCCTAATGCTGGCTGAATGGAAAAAGTTCAGTTTAGGGTTTAAAACCCTAATGTTGACTAAAAGGAAAATTCAGTTTAGGGTTTAAAACACTAATGTTGATTGCATGGAAAAGCTCAGTTTAGGGTTTAAAACCCTAATGCTGGTTGAAAGGAAAAAGTTCAGTTTAGGGTTTAAAACCCTAATGCTGACTAAAAGGAAAAGTTCAGTTTAGGGTTTAAAACCCTAATGCTGACTGAAAGAAAAAGTTCAGTTTAGGGTTTAAAACCCTAATGCTGACCAAAAGGAAAATTCAGTTTAGGGTTTAAAACCCTAATGCTGATTACATGGAAAAGCTCAGTTTAGGGTTTAAAACCCTAATGCTGACTGAAAGAAAAAGTTCAGTTTAGGGTTTAAAACCCTAATGCTGACTGGAAGGAAAAGTTCAGTTTAGGGTTTAAAACCCTAATGCTGACCAAAAGGAAAATTCAGTTTAGGGTTTAAAACCCTAATGCTGATTACATGGAAAAGCTCAGTTTAGGGTTTAAAACCCTAATGCTGATTGCATGGAAAAGCTCAGTTTAGGGTTTAAAACCTTAATGCTGGCTGAGAGGAAAAAGTTTAGTTTAGTGTTTAAAACCCTAATGCTGATTGCATGTAAAAGCTCAGTTTAGGGTTTAAAACCCTAATGCTGGCTGAATGGAAAAAGTTCAGTTTAGGGTTTAAAACCCTAATACTGACTAAAAGGAAAATTCAGTTTAGGGTTTATAACCCTAATGCTGATTGCATGGAAAAGCTCAGTTTAGGGTTTAAAACCATAATGCTAGCTGAAAGGAAAAAGTTCAGTTTAGGGTTTAAAACCCTAATGCTGACTAAAAGGAAAATTCAGTTTAGGGTTTAAAACCCTAATGCTGATTACATGGAAAAGCTCAGTTTAGGGTTTAAAACCCTAATGCTGGCTGAATGGAAAAAGTTCAGTTTAGGGTTTAAAACCCTAATGCTGACTAAAAGGAAAATTCAGTTTAGGGTTTAAAACACTAATGCTGATTGCATGGAAAAGCTCAGTTTAGGGTTTAAAACCCTAATGCTGGATGAATGGAAAAAGTTCAGTTTAGGGTTTAAAACCCTAATGCTGATTGCATGGAAAAGCTCAGTTTAGGGTTTAAAACCCTAATGCTGGCTGAAAGGAAAAAGTTCAGTTTAGGGTTTAAAACCCTAATGCTGATTGCATGGAAAAGCTCAGTTTAGGGTTTAAAACCCTAATGCTGGCTGAATGGAAAAAGTTCAGTTTAGGGTTTAAAACCCTAATGCTGACTAAAAGGAAAATTCAGTTTAGGGTTTATAACCCTAATGCTGACTGAAAGAAAAGGTTCAGTTTAGGGTTTAAATCCCTAATGCTGACTGAAAGAAAAAGTTCAGTTTAGGGTTTAAAACCCTAATGCTGACTGGAAGGAAAAGTTCAGTTTAGGGTTTAAAACCCTAATGCTGACTAAAAGGAAAATTCAGTTTACGGTTTAAAACCCTAATGCTGATTACTTGGAAAACTCAGTTTAGGGTTTAAAACCCTAATGCTGGCTGAATGGAAAAGGTTCAGTTTAGGGTTTAAAACCCTAATGCTGACTAAAAGGAAAATTCAGTTTAGGGTTTAAAACCCTAATGCTGATTGCATGGAAAAGCTCAGTTTAGGGTTTAAAACCCTAATGCTGGCTGAAAGGAAAAAGTTCAGTTTAGGGTTTAAAACCATAATGCTGACTAAAAGGAAAATTCAGTTTAGGGTTTAAAACCCTAATGCTGACTGAAAGAAAAAGTTCAGTTTAGGGTTTAAAACCCTAATGCTGACCAAAAGGAAAATTCAGTTTAGGGTTTAAAACCCTAATGCTGATTACATGGAAAAGCTCAGTTTAGGGTTTAAAACCCTAATGCTGACTGAAAGAAAAAGTTCAGTTTAGGGTTTAAAACCCTAATGCTGACTGGAAGGAAAAGTTCAGTTTAGGGTTTAAAACCCTAATGCTGACCAAAAGGAAAATTCAGTTTAGGGTTTAAAACCCTAATGCTGATTACATGGAAAAGCTCAGTTTAGGGTTTAAAACCCTAATGCTGATTGCATGGAAAAGCTCAGTTTAGGGTTTAAAACCTTAATGCTGGCTGAGAGGAAAAAGTTTAGTTTAGGATTTAAAACCCTAATGTTGATTGCATGGAAAAGCTCAGTTTAGGGTTTAAAACCCTAATGCTGGCTGAATGGAAAAAGTTCAGTTTAGGGTTTAAAACCCTAATACTGACTAAAAGGAAAATTCAGTTTAGGGTTTATAACCCTAATGCTGATTGCATGGAAAAGCTCAGTTTAGGGTTTAAAACCATAATGCTAGCTGAAAGGAAAAAGTTCAGTTTAGGGTTTAAAACCCTAATGCTGACTAAAAGGAAAATTCAGTTTAGGGTTTAAAACCCTAATGCTGATTACATGGAAAAGCTCAGTTTAGGGTTTAAAACCCTAATGCTGGCTGAATGGAAAAAGTTCAGTTTAGGGTTTAAAACCCTAATGCTGACTAAAAGGAAAATTCAGTTTAGGGTTTAAAACACTAATGCTGATTGCATGGAAAAGCTCAGTTTAGGGTTTAAAACCCTAATGCTGGATGAATGGAAAAAGTTCAGTTTAGGGTTTAAAACCCTAATGCTGATTGCATGGGAAAGCTCAGTTTAGGGTTTAAAACCCTAATGCTGGCTGAAAGGAAAAAGTTCAGTTTAGGGTTTAAAACCCTAATGCTGATTGCATGGAAATGCTCAGTTTAGGGTTTAAAACCCTAATGCTGGCTGAATGGAAAAAGTTCAGTTTAGGGTTTAAAACCCTAATGCTGACTAAAAGGAAAATTCAGTTTAGGGTTTATAACCCTAATGCTGACTGAAAGAAAAGGTTCAGTTTAGGGTTTAAATCCCTAATGCTGACTGAAAGAAAAAGTTCAGTTTAGGGTTTAAAACCCTAATGCTGACTGGAAGGAAAAGTTCAGTTTAGGGTTTAAAACCCTAATGCTGACTAAAAGGAAAATTCAGTTTACGGTTTAAAACCCTAATGCTGATTACATGGAAAACTCAGTTTAGGGTTTAAAACCCTAATGCTGGCTGAATGGAAAAGGTTCAGTTTAGGGTTTAAAACCCTAATGCTGACTATAAGGAAAATTCAGTTTAGGGTTTAAAACCCTAATGCTGACTGAAAGAAAAAGTTCAGTTTAGGGTTTAAAACCCTAATTCTGACTAAAATGAAAATTCAGTTTAGGGTTTAAAACCCTAATGCTGATTACATGGAAAAGCTCAGTTTAGGGTTTAAAACCCTAATGCTGGCTGAAAGGAAAAGTTCAGTTTAGGGTTTAAAACCCTAATGCTGACTAGAAGGAAAATTCAGTTTAGGGTTTAAAACCCTAATGCTGATTGCATGGAGAAGCTCAGTTTAGGGTTTAAAACCCTAATGCTGGCTGAATGGAAAAAGTTCAGTTTAGGGTTTAAAACCCTAATGCTGATTGCATGGAAAAGCTCAGTTTAGGGTTTAAAACCCTAATGCTGGCTGAATGGAAAAAGTTCAGTTTAGGGTTTAAAACCCTAATGCTGACTAAAAGGAAAATTCAGTTTAGGGTTTAAAACCCTAATGCTGATTGCATGGAAAAGCTCAGTTTAGGGTTTAAAACCCTAATGCTGGCTGAAAGGAAAAAGTTCAGTTTAGGGTTTAAAACCCTAATGCTGACTAAAAGGAAAAGTTCAGTTTAGGGTTTAAACCCTAATGCTGATTGCATGGAAAAGCTCAGTTTAGGGTTTAAAACCCTAATGCTGGCTGAAAGGAAAAAGTTCAGTTTAGGGTTTAAAACCCTAATGCTGACTAAAAGGAAAAGTTCAGTTTAGGGTTTAAAACCCTAATGCTGACTGAAAGAAAAAGTTCAGTTTAGGGTTTAAAACTCTAATGCAGCCTGAAAGAAAAAGTTCAGTTTAGGGTTTAAAACCCTAATGCTGACTGGAAGGAAAAGTTCAGTTTAGGGTTTAAAACCCTAATGCTGATTGCATGGAAAAGCTCAGTTTAGAGTTTAAAACCTTAATGCTGGCTGAAAGGAAAAAGTTCAGTTTAGGGTTTAAAACCCTAATGCTGATTGCATGGAAAAGCTTAGTTTAGGGTTTAAAACCCTAATGCTGGCTGAATGGAAAAAGTTCAGTTTAGGGTTTAAAACCCTAATGCTGACTAAAAGGAAAATTCAGTTTAGGGTTTAAAACCCTAATGCTGATTGCATGGAAAAGCTCAGTTTAGGGTCTAAAACCCTAATGCTTGCTGAAAGGAAAAAGTTCAGTTTAGGGTTTAAAACCCTAATGTTGACTAAAAGGAAAAGTTCAGTTTAGGGTTTAAAACTCTAATGCTGATTGCATGGAAAAGCTCAGTTTAGGGTTTAAAACCCTAATGCTGGCTGAAAGGAAAAAGTTCAGTTTAGGGTTTAAAACCCTAATGCTGACTAAAAGGAAAAGTTCAATTTAGGTTTTAAAACCCTAATGCTGACTGAAAGAAAAAGTTCAGTTTAGGGTTTAAAACCCTAATGCTGACTGAAAGAAAAAGTTCAGTTTAGGGTTTAAAACCCTAATGCTGATTACATGGAAAAGCTCAATTTAGGGTTTAAAACCCTAATGATGACTAAAAGGTAAATTCAGTTTAGGGTTTAAAACCCTAATGCTGATTACATGGAAAAGCTCAGTTTAGGGTTTAAAACCCTAATGCTGACTAAAAGGAAAATTCAGTTTAGGGTTTAAAACCCTAATGCTGATAACATGGAAAAGCTCTGTTTAGGGTTTAAAACCCTAATGCTGGCTGAAAGGAAAAAGTTCAGTTTAGGTTTTAAAACCCTAATGCTGACTAAAGGAAAAATTTAGTTTAGGGTTTAAAACCCTAATGCTGACTAAAAGGAAAATTCAGTTTAGGGTTTAAAACACTAATGCTGATTACATGGAAAAGCTCAGTTTAGGGTTTTAAAACCCTAATGCTGGCTGAAAGGAAAAGTTCAGTTTAGGGTTTAAAACCCTAATGCTGACTAAAAGTGAATTCAGTTTAGGGTTTAAAACCCTAATGCTGACTAAAAGGGAAAGTTCAGTTTAGGGTTTAAAACCCTAATGCTGACTGGAAGGAAAAGTTCAGTTTAGGGTTTAAAACCCTAATGCTGACTAAAAGGAAAATTCAGTTTAGGGTTTAAAATCCTAATGCTAACTAAAAGGAAAATTCAGTTTAGGGTTTAAAACCCTAATGCTAATTACATGGAAAAGCTCAGTTTAGGGTTTTAAAACCATAATGCTGGCTGAAAGGAAAAGTTCAGTTTAGGGTTTAAAACCCTAATGCTGACTAAAAGGAAAATTCAGTTTAGGGTTTAAAACCCTAATGCTGATTGCATGGAAAAGCTCAGTTTAGGGTTTAAAACCATAATGCTGGCTGAATGGAAAAAGTTCAGTTTAGGGTTTAAAACCCTAATGTTGATTGCATGGAAAAGCTCAGTTTAGGGTTTAAAACCCTAATGTTGACTAAAAGGAAAATTCAGTTTAGGGTTTAAAACACTAATGTTGATTGCATGGAAAAGCTCAGTTTAGGGTTTAAAACCCTAATGCTGGTTGAAAGGAAAAAGTTCAGTTTAGGGTTTAAAACCCTAATGCTGACTAAAAGGAAAAGTTCAGTTTAGGGTTTAAAACCCTAATGCTGACTGAAAGAAAAAGTTCAGTTTAGGGTTTAAAACCCTAATGCTGACCAAAAGGAAAATTCAGTTTAGGGTTTAAAACCCTAATGCTGATTACATGGAAAAGCTCAGTTTAGGGTTTAAAACCCTAATGCTGACTGAAAGAAAAAGTTCAGTTTAGGGTTTAAAACCCTAATGCTGACTGGAAGGAAAAGTTCAGTTTAGGGTTTAAAACCCTAATGCTGACCAAAAGGAAAATTCAGTTTAGGGTTTAAAACCCTAATGCTGATTACATGGAAAAGCTCAGTTTAGGGTTTAAAACCCTAATGCTGATTGCATGGAAAAGCTCAGTTTAGGGTTTAAAACCTTAATGCTGGCTGAGAGGAAAAAGTTTAGTTTAGTGTTTAAAACCCTAATGCTGATTGCATGTAAAAGCTCAGTTTAGGGTTTAAAACCCTAATGCTGGCTGAATGGAAAAAGTTCAGTTTAGGGTTTAAAACCCTAATACTGACTAAAAGGAAAATTCAGTTTAGGGTTTATAACCCTAATGCTGATTGCATGGAAAAGCTCAGTTTAGGGTTTAAAACCATAATGCTAGCTGAAAGGAAAAAGTTCAGTTTAGGGTTTAAAACCCTAATGCTGACTAAAAGGAAAATTCAGTTTAGGGTTTAAAACCCTAATGCTGATTACATGGAAAAGCTCAGTTTAGGGTTTAAAACCCTAATGCTGGCTGAATGGAAAAAGTTCAGTTTAGGGTTTAAAACCCTAATGCTGACTAAAAGGAAAATTCAGTTTAGGGTTTAAAACACTAATGCTGATTGCATGGAAAAGCTCAGTTTAGGGTTTAAAACCCTAATGCTGGATGAATGGAAAAAGTTCAGTTTAGGGTTTAAAACCCTAATGCTGATTGCATGGAAAAGCTCAGTTTAGGGTTTAAAACCCTAATGCTGGCTGAAAGGAAAAAGTTCAGTTTAGGGTTTAAAACCCTAATGCTGATTGCATGGAAAAGCTCAGTTTAGGGTTTAAAACCCTAATGCTGGCTGAATGGAAAAAGTTCAGTTTAGGGTTTAAAACCCTAATGCTGACTAAAAGGAAAATTCAGTTTAGGGTTTATAACCCTAATGCTGACTGAAAGAAAAGGTTCAGTTTAGGGTTTAAATCCCTAATGCTGACTGAAAGAAAAAGTTCAGTTTAGGGTTTAAAACCCTAATGCTGACTGGAAGGAAAAGTTCAGTTTAGGGTTTAAAACCCTAATGCTGACTAAAAGGAAAATTCAGTTTACGGTTTAAAACCCTAATGCTGATTACTTGGAAAACTCAGTTTAGGGTTTAAAACCCTAATGCTGGCTGAATGGAAAAGGTTCAGTTTAGGGTTTAAAACCCTAATGCTGACTAAAAGGAAAATTCAGTTTAGGGTTTAAAACCCTAATGCTGATTGCATGGAAAAGCTCAGTTTAGGGTTTAAAACCCTAATGCTGGCTGAAAGGAAAAAGTTCAGTTTAGGGTTTAAAACCATAATGCTGACTAAAAGGAAAATTCAGTTTAGGGTTTAAAACCCTAATGCTGACTGAAAGAAAAAGTTCAGTTTAGGGTTTAAAACCCTAATGCTGACCAAAAGGAAAATTCAGTTTAGGGTTTAAAACCCTAATGCTGATTACATGGAAAAGCTCAGTTTAGGGTTTAAAACCCTAATGCTGACTGAAAGAAAAAGTTCAGTTTAGGGTTTAAAACCCTAATGCTGACTGGAAGGAAAAGTTCAGTTTAGGGTTTAAAACCCTAATGCTGACCAGAAGGAAAATTCAGTTTAGGGTTTAAAACCCTAATGCTGATTACATGGAAAAGCTCAGTTTAGGGTTTAAAACCCTAATGCTGATTGCATGGAAAAGCTCAGTTTAGGGTTTAAAACCTTAATGCTGGCTGAGAGGAAAAAGTTTAGTTTAGGATTTAAAACCCTAATGTTGATTGCATGGAAAAGCTCAGTTTAGGGTTTAAAACCCTAATGCTGGCTGAATGGAAAAAGTTCAGTTTAGGGTTTAAAACCCTAATACTGACTAAAAGGAAAATTCAGTTTAGGGTTTATAACCCTAATGCTGATTGCATGGAAAAGCTCAGTTTAGGGTTTAAAACCATAATGCTAGCTGAAAGGAAAAAGTTCAGTTTAGGGTTTAAAACCCTAATGCTGACTAAAAGGAAAATTCAGTTTAGGGTTTAAAACCCTAATGCTGATTACATGGAAAAGCTCAGTTTAGGGTTTAAAACCCTAATGCTGGCTGAATGGAAAAAGTTCAGTTTAGGGTTTAAAACCCTAATGCTGACTAAAAGGAAAATTCAGTTTAGGGTTTAAAACACTAATGCTGATTGCATGGAAAAGCTCAGTTTAGGGTTTAAAACCCTAATGCTGGATGAATGGAAAAAGTTCAGTTTAGGGTTTAAAACCCTAATGCTGATTGCATGGGAAAGCTCAGTTTAGGGTTTAAAACCCTAATGCTGGCTGAAAGGAAAAAGTTCAGTTTAGGGTTTAAAACCCTAATGCTGATTGCATGGAAATGCTCAGTTTAGGGTTTAAAACCCTAATGCTGGCTGAATGGAAAAAGTTCAGTTTAGGGTTTAAAACCCTAATGCTGACTAAAAGGAAAATTCAGTTTAGGGTTTATAACCCTAATGCTGACTGAAAGAAAAGGTTCAGTTTAGGGTTTAAATCCCTAATGCTGACTGAAAGAAAAAGTTCAGTTTAGGGTTTAAAACCCTAATGCTGACTGGAAGGAAAAGTTCAGTTTAGGGTTTAAAACCCTAATGCTGACTAAAAGGAAAATTCAGTTTACGGTTTAAAACCCTAATGCTGATTACATGGAAAACTCAGTTTAGGGTTTAAAACCCTAATGCTGGCTGAATGGAAAAGGTTCAGTTTAGGGTTTAAAACCCTAATGCTGACTATAAGGAAAATTCAGTTTAGGGTTTAAAACCCTAATGCTGACTGAAAGAAAAAGTTCAGTTTAGGGTTTAAAACCCTAATTCTGACTAAAATGAAAATTCAGTTTAGGGTTTAAAACCCTAATGCTGATTACATGGAAAAGCTCAGTTTAGGGTTTAAAACCCTAATGCTGGCTGAAAGGAAAAGTTCAGTTTAGGGTTTAAAACCCTAATGCTGACTAGAAGGAAAATTCAGTTTAGGGTTTAAAACCCTAATGCTGATTGCATGGAGAAGCTCAGTTTAGGGTTTAAAACCCTAATGCTGGCTGAATGGAAAAAGTTCAGTTTAGGGTTTAAAACCCTAATGCTGATTGCATGGAAAAGCTCAGTTTAGGGTTTAAAACCCTAATGCTGGCTGAATGGAAAAAGTTCAGTTTAGGGTTTAAAACCCTAATGCTGACTAAAAGGAAAATTCAGTTTAGGGTTTAAAACCCTAATGCTGATTGCATGGAAAAGCTCAGTTTAGGGTTTAAAACCCTAATGCTGGCTGAAAGGAAAAAGTTCAGTTTAGGGTTTAAAACCCTAATGCTGACTAAAAGGAAAAGTTCAGTTTAGGGTTTAAACCCTAATGCTGATTGCATGGAAAAGCTCAGTTTAGGGTTTAAAACCCTAATGCTGGCTGAAAGGAAAAAGTTCAGTTTAGGGTTTAAAACCCTAATGCTGACTAAAAGGAAAAGTTCAGTTTAGGGTTTAAAACCCTAATGCTGACTGAAAGAAAAAGTTCAGTTTAGGGTTTAAAACTCTAATGCAGCCTGAAAGAAAAAGTTCAGTTTAGGGTTTAAAACCCTAATGCTGACTGGAAGGAAAAGTTCAGTTTAGGGTTTAAAACCCTAATGCTGACTAAAAGGAAAATTCAGTTTACGGTTTAAAACCCTAATGCTGATTACATGGAAAACTCAGTTTAGGGTTTAAAACCCTAATGCTGGCTGAATGGAAAAGGTTCAGTTTAGGGTTTAAAACCCTAATGCTGACTATAAGGAAAATTCAGTTTAGGGTTTAAAACCCTAATGCTGACTGAAAGAAAAAGTTCAGTTTAGGGTTTAAAACCCTAATTCTGACTAAAATGAAAATTCAGTTTAGGGTTTAAAACCCTAATGCTGATTACATGGAAAAGCTCAGTTTAGGGTTTAAAACCCTAATGCTGGCTGAAAGGAAAAGTTCAGTTTAGGGTTTAAAACCCTAATGCTGACTAGAAGGAAAATTCAGTTTAGGGTTTAAAACCCTAATGCTGATTGCATGGAGAAGCTCAGTTTAGGGTTTAAAACCCTAATGCTGGCTGAATGGAAAAAGTTCAGTTTAGGGTTTAAAACCCTAATGCTGATTGCATGGAAAAGCTCAGTTTAGGGTTTAAAACCCTAATGCTGGCTGAATGGAAAAAGTTCAGTTTAGGGTTTAAAACCCTAATGCTGACTAAAAGGAAAATTCAGTTTAGGGTTTATAACCCTAATGCTGACTGAAAGAAAAGGTTCAGTTTAGGGTTTAAATCCCTAATGCTGACTGAAAGAAAAAGTTCAGTTTAGGGTTTAAAACCCTAATGCTGACTGGAAGGAAAAGTTCAGTTTAGGGTTTAAAACCCTAATGCTGACTAAAAGGAAAATTCAGTTTACGGTTTAAAACCCTAATGCTGATTACATGGAAAACTCAGTTTAGGGTTTAAAACCCTAATGCTGGCTGAATGGAAAAGGTTCAGTTTAGGGTTTAAAACCCTAATGCTGACTATAAGGAAAATTCAGTTTAGGGTTTAAAACCCTAATGCTGACTGAAAGAAAAAGTTCAGTTTAGGGTTTAAAACCCTAATTCTGACTAAAATGAAAATTCAGTTTAGGGTTTAAAACCCTAATGCTGATTACATGGAAAAGCTCAGTTTAGGGTTTAAAACCCTAATGCTGGCTGAAAGGAAAAGTTCAGTTTAGGGTTTAAAACCCTAATGCTGACTAGAAGGAAAATTCAGTTTAGGGTTTAAAACCCTAATGCTGATTGCATGGAGAAGCTCAGTTTAGGGTTTAAAACCCTAATGCTGGCTGAATGGAAAAAGTTCAGTTTAGGGTTTAAAACCCTAATGCTGATTGCATGGAAAAGCTCAGTTTAGGGTTTAAAACCCTAATGCTGGCTGAATGGAAAAAGTTCAGTTTAGGGTTTAAAACCCTAATGCTGACTAAAAGGAAAATTCAGTTTAGGGTTTAAAACCCTAATGCTGATTGCATGGAAAAGCTCAGTTTAGGGTTTAAAACCCTAATGCTGGCTGAAAGGAAAAAGTTCAGTTTAGGGTTTAAAACCCTAATGCTGACTAAAAGGAAAAGTTCAGTTTAGGGTTTAAACCCTAATGCTGATTGCATGGAAAAGCTCAGTTTAGGGTTTAAAACCCTAATGCTGGCTGAAAGGAAAAAGTTCAGTTTAGGGTTTAAAACCCTAATGCTGACTAAAAGGAAAAGTTCAGTTTAGGGTTTAAAACCCTAATGCTGACTGAAAGAAAAAGTTCAGTTTAGGGTTTAAAACTCTAATGCAGCCTGAAAGAAAAAGTTCAGTTTAGGGTTTAAAACCCTAATGCTGACTGGAAGGAAAAGTTCAGTTTAGGGTTTAAAACCCTAATGCTGATTGCATGGAAAAGCTCAGTTTAGAGTTTAAAACCTTAATGCTGGCTGAAAGGAAAAAGTTCAGTTTAGGGTTTAAAACCCTAATGCTGATTGCATGGAAAAGCTTAGTTTAGGGTTTAAAACCCTAATGCTGGCTGAATGGAAAAAGTTCAGTTTAGGGTTTAAAACCCTAATGCTGACTAAAAGGAAAATTCAGTTTAGGGTTTAAAACCCTAATGCTGATTGCATGGAAAAGCTCAGTTTAGGGTCTAAAACCCTAATGCTTGCTGAAAGGAAAAAGTTCAGTTTAGGGTTTAAAACCCTAATGTTGACTAAAAGGAAAAGTTCAGTTTAGGGTTTAAAACTCTAATGCTGATTGCATGGAAAAGCTCAGTTTAGGGTTTAAAACCCTAATGCTGGCTGAAAGGAAAAAGTTCAGTTTAGGGTTTAAAACCCTAATGCTGACTAAAAGGAAAAGTTCAATTTAGGTTTTAAAACCCTAATGCTGACTGAAAGAAAAAGTTCAGTTTAGGGTTTAAAACCCTAATGCTGACTGAAAGAAAAAGTTCAGTTTAGGGTTTAAAACCCTAATGCTGATTACATGGAAAAGCTCAATTTAGGGTTTAAAACCCTAATGATGACTAAAAGGTAAATTCAGTTTAGGGTTTAAAACCCTAATGCTGATTACATGGAAAAGCTCAGTTTAGGGTTTAAAACCCTAATGCTGACTAAAAGGAAAATTCAGTTTAGGGTTTAAAACCCTAATGCTGATAACATGGAAAAGCTCTGTTTAGGGTTTAAAACCCTAATGCTGGCTGAAAGGAAAAAGTTCAGTTTAGGTTTTAAAACCCTAATGCTGACTAAAGGAAAAATTTAGTTTAGGGTTTAAAACCCTAATGCTGACTAAAAGGAAAATTCAGTTTAGGGTTTAAAACACTAATGCTGATTACATGGAAAAGCTCAGTTTAGGGTTTTAAAACCCTAATGCTGGCTGAAAGGAAAAGTTCAGTTTAGGGTTTAAAACCCTAATGCTGACTAAAAGTGAATTCAGTTTAGGGTTTAAAACCCTAATGCTGACTAAAAGGGAAAGTTCAGTTTAGGGTTTAAAACCCTAATGCTGACTGGAAGGAAAAGTTCAGTTTAGGGTTTAAAACCCTAATGCTGACTAAAAGGAAAATTCAGTTTAGGGTTTAAAATCCTAATGCTAACTAAAAGGAAAATTCAGTTTAGGGTTTAAAACCCTAATGCTAATTACATGGAAAAGCTCAGTTTAGGGTTTTAAAACCATAATGCTGGCTGAAAGGAAAAGTTCAGTTTAGGGTTTAAAACCCTAATGCTGACTAAAAGGAAAATTCAGTTTAGGGTTTAAAACCCTAATGCTGATTGCATGGAAAAGCTCAGTTTAGGGTTTAAAACCATAATGCTGGCTGAATGGAAAAAGTTCAGTTTAGGGTTTAAAACCCTAATGTTGATTGCATGGAAAAGCTCAGTTTAGGGTTTAAAACCCTAATACTGGCTGAATGGAAAAAGTTCAGTTTAGGGTTTAAAACGCTAATGCTGACTAAAAGGAAAATTCAGTTTAGAGTTTAAAACCCTAATGCTGACTGAAAGAAAAAGTTCAGTTTAGGGTTTAAAACCCTAATGCTGACTGAAAGAAAAAGTTCAGTTTAGGGTTTAAAACCCTAATGCTGACTGGAAGGAAAAGTTCAGTTTAGGGTTTAAAACCCTAATGCTGACTAAAAGGATAATTCATTTTAGGGTTTAAAACCCTAATGCTGATTACATGGAAAAGCTCAGTTTAGGGTTTAAAACCCTAATGCTGGCTGAATGGAAAAAGTTCAGTTTAGGGTTTAAAACCCTAATGTTGACTAAAAGGAAAATTCAGTTTAGGTATTAAAACACTAATGTTGATTGCATGGAAAAGCTCAGTTTAGGGTTTAAAACCCTAATGCTGGTTGAAAGGAAAAAGTTCAGTTTAGGGTTTAAAACCCTAATGCTGACTAAAAGGAAAAGTTCAGTTTAGGGTTTAAAACCCTAATGCTGACTGAAAGAAAAAGTTCAGTTTAGGGTTTAAAACCCTAATGCTGACTGAAAGAAAAAGTTCAGTTTAGGGTTTAAAACCCTAATGCTGACTAAAAGGAAAAGTTCAGTTTAGGGTTTAAAACCCTAATGCTGACTGAAAGAAAAAGTTTAGTTTAGGGTTTAAAACCCTAATGCTGACTGAAAGAAAAAGTTCAGTTTAGGGTTTAAAACCCTAATGCTGACTGGAAGGAAAAGTTCAGTTTAGGGTTTAAAACCCTAATGCTGATTGCATGGAAAAGCTAAGTTTAGGGTTTAAAACCCTATTGCTGGCTGAAAGGAAAAAGTTCAGTTTAGGGTTTAAAATCCTAATGCTGACTAAAAGGAAAAGTTCAGTTTAGGGTTTAAAACCCTAATGCTGATTGCATGGAAAAGCTCAGTTTAGGGTTTAAAACCCTAATGCTGGCTGAAAGGAAAAAGTTCAGTTTAGGGTTTAAAACCCTAATGCATACTAAAAGGAAAAGTTCAGTTTAGGGTTTAAAACCCTAATGCTGATTACATGGAAAACTCAGTTTAGGGTTTAAAACCCTAATGCTAGCTGAATGGAAAAGGTTCAGTTTAGGGTTTAAAACCCTAATGCTGACTAAAAGGAAAATTCAGTTTAGGGTTTAAAACCCTAATGCTGATTGCATGGAAAAGCTCAGTTTAGGGTTTAAAACCCTAATGCTGGCTGAAAGGAAAAAGTTCAGTTTAGGGTTTAAAACCCTAATGCTGACTAAAAGGAAAATTCAGTTTAGAGTTAAAAACCCTAATGCTGATTACATGGAAAAGCTCAGTTTAGGGTTTAAAACCCTAATGTTGGCTGAAAGGAAAAGTTCAGTTTAGGGTTTAAAACCCTAATGCTGATTGCATGGAAAAGCTCAGTTTAGGGTTTAAAACCCTAATGCTGGCTGAATGGAAAAAGTTCAGTTTAGGGTTTAAAACCCTAATGCTGACTAAAAGGAAAATTCAGTTTAGGGTTTAAAACCCTAATGCTGATTGCATGGAAAAGCTCAGTTTAGGGTTTAAAACCCTAATGCTGGCTGAAAGGAAAAAGTTCAGTTTAGGGTTTAAAACCCTAATGCTGACTAAAATGAAAAGTTCAGTTTAGGGTTTAAACCCTAATGCTGATTGCATGGAAAAGCTCAGTTTAGGGTTTAAAACCCTAATGCTGGCTGAAAGGAAAAAGTTCAGTTTAGGGTTTAAAACCCTAATGCTGACTAAAAGGAAAAGTTCAGTTTAGGGTTTAAAACCCTAATGCTGACTGAAAGAAAAAGTTCAGTTTAGGGTTTAAAACTCTAATGCTGACTGAAAGAAAAAGTTCAGTTTAGGGTTTAAAACCCTAATGCTGACTGGAAGGAAAAGTTCAGTTTAGGGTTTAAAACCCTAATGCTGATTGTATGGAAAAGCTCAGTTTAGGGTTTAAAACCCTAATGCTGGCTGAAAGGAAAAAGTTCAGTTTAGGGTTTAAAACCCTAATGCTTACTAAAAGGAAAAGTGCAGTTTAGGGTTTAAAACCCTAATGTTGATTACATGGAAAACTCAGTTTAGGGTTTAAAACCCTAATGCTGGCTGAATGGAAAAGGTTCAGTTTAGGGTTTAAAACCCTAATGCTGACTAAAAGGAAAATTCAGTTTAGGGTTTAAAACCCTAATGCTGATTGCATGGAAAAGCTCAGTTTAGGGTTTAAAACCCTAATGCTGGCTGAAAGGAAAAAGTTCAGTTTAGGGTTTAAAACCCTAATGCTGACTAAAAGGAAAATTCAGTTTAGAGTTAAAAACCCTAATGCTGATTACATGGAAAAGCTCAGTTTAGGGTTTAAAACCCTAATGTTGGCTGAAAGGAAAAGTTCAGTTTAGGGTTTAAAACCCTAATGCTGATTGCATGGAAAAGCTCAGTTTAGGGTTTAAAACCCTAATGCTGGCTGAATGGAAAAAGTTCAGTTTAGGGTTTAAAACCCTAATGCTGACTAAAAGGAAAATTCAGTTTAGGGTTTAAAACCCTAATGCTGATTGCATGGAAAAGCTCAGTTTAGGGTTTAAAACCCTAATGCTGGCTGAAAGGAAAAAGTTCAGTTTAGGGTTTAAAACCCTAATGCTGACTAAAAGGAAAAGTTCAGTTTAAGGTTTAAACCCTAATGTTGATTGCATGGAAAAGCTCAGTTTAGGGTTTAAAACCCTAATGCTGGCTGAAAGGAAAAAGTTCAGTTTAGGGTTTAAAACCCTAATGCTGACTAAAAGGAAAAGTTCAGTTTAGGGTTTTAAACCCTAATGCTGACTGAAAGAAAAAGTTCAGTTTAGGGTTTAAAACTCTAATGCTGACTGAAAGAAAAAGTTCAGTTTAGGGTTTAAAACCCTAATGCTGACTGGAAGGAAAAGTTCAGTTTAGGGTTTAAAACCCTAATGCTGATTGCATGGAAAAGCTCAGTTTAGGGTTTAAAACCTTAATGTTGGCTGAAAGGAAAAAGTTCAGTTTAGGGTTTAAAACCCTAATGCTGATTGCATGGAAAAGCTCAGTTTAGGGTTTAAAACCCTAATGCTGGCTGAATGGAAAAAGTTCAGTTTAGGGTTTAAAACCCTAATGCTGACTAAAAGGAAAATTCAGTTTAGGGTTTAAAACCCTAATGCTGATTGCATGGAAAAGCTCAGTTTAGGGTCTAAAACCCTAATGCTGGCTGAAAGGAAAAAGTTCAGTTTAGGGTTTAAAACCCTAATGCTGACTAAAAGGAAAAGTTCAGTTTAGGGTTTAAAACTCTATTGCTGATTGCATGGAAAAGCTCAGTTTAGGGTTTAAAACCCTAATGCTGGTTGAAAGGAAAAAGTTCAGTTTAGGGTTTAAAACCCTAAAGCTGACTAAAAGGAAAAGTTCAGTTTAGGTTTTAAAACCCTAATGCTGACTGAAAGAAAAAGTTCAGTTTAGGGTTTAAAACCCTAATGCTGACTGAAAGAAAAAGTTCAGTTTAGGGTTTAAAACCCTAATGCTGATTACATGGAAAAGCTCAATTTAGGGTTTAAAACCCTAATGCTGACTAAAAGGAAAATTCAGTTTAGGGTTTAAAACCCTAATGCTGATTGCATGGAAAAGCTCAGTTTAGGGTCTAAAACCCTAATGCTGGCTGAAAGGAAAAAGTTCAGTTTAGGGTTTAAAACCCTAATGCTGACTAAAAGGAAAAGTTCAGTTTAGGGTTTAAAACTCTAATGCTGATTGCATGGAAAAGCTCAGTTTAGGGTTTAAAACCCTAATGCTGGTTGAAAGGAAAAAGTTCAGTTTAGGGTTTAAAACCCTAAAGCTGACTAAAAGGAAAAGTTCAGTTTAGGTTTTAAAACCCTAATGCTGACTGAAAGAAAAAGTTCAGTTTAGGGTTTAAAACCCTAATGCTGACTGAAAGAAAAAGTTCAGTTTAGGGTTTAAAACCCTAATGCTGATTACATGGAAAAGCTCAATTTAGGGTTTAAAACCCTAATGCTGACTAAAAGGTAAATTCAGTTTAGGGTTTAAAACCCTAATACTGATTACATGGAAAAGCTCAGTTTAGGGTTTAAAACCCTAATGCTGACTAAAAGGAAAATTCAGTTTAGGGTTTAAAACCCTAATGCTGATTGCATGGAAAAGCTCAGTTTAGGGTTTAAAACCCTAATGCTGGCTGAAAGGAAAAAGTTCAGTTTAGGGTTTAAAACCCTAATGCTGACTAAAGGAAAAATTTAGTTTAGGGTTTAAAACCCTAATGCTGACTAAAAGGAAAATTCAGTTTAGGGTTTAAAACACTAATGCTGATTACATGGAAAAGCTCAGTTTAGGGTTTTAAAACCCTAATGCTGGCTGAAAGGAAAAGTTCAGTTTAGGGTTTAAAACCCTAATGCTGACTAAAAGGAGAATTTAGTTTAGGGTTTAAAACCCTAATGCTGATTACATGGAAAAGCTCAATTTAGGGTTTAAAACACTAATGATGACTAAAAGGTAAATTCAGTTTAGGGTTTAAAACCCTAATGCTGATTACATGGAAAAGCTCAGTTTAGGGTTTAAAACCCTAATGTTGGCTGAAAGGAAAAGTTCAGTTTAGGGTTTAAAACCCTAATGCTGATTGCATGGAAAAGCTCAGTTTAGGGTTTAAAACCCTAATGCTGGCTGAATGGAAAAAGTTCAGTTTAGGGTTTAAAACCCTAATGCTGACTAAAAGGAAAATTCAGTTTAGGGTTTAAAACCCTAATGCTGATTGCATGGAAAAGCTCAGTTTAGGGTTTAAAACCCTAATGCTGGCTGAAAGGAAAAAGTTCAGTTTAGGGTTTAAAACCCTAATGCTGACTAAAAGGAAAAGTTCAGTTTAAGGTTTAAACCCTAATGTTGATTGCATGGAAAAGCTCAGTTTAGGGTTTAAAACCCTAATGCTGGCTGAAAGGAAAAAGTTCAGTTTAGGGTTTAAAACCCTAATGCTGACTAAAAGGAAAAGTTCAGTTTAGGGTTTTAAACCCTAATGCTGACTGAAAGAAAAAGTTCAGTTTAGGGTTTAAAACTCTAATGCTGACTGAAAGAAAAAGTTCAGTTTAGGGTTTAAAACCCTAATGCTGACTGGAAGGAAAAGTTCAGTTTAGGGTTTAAAACCCTAATGCTGATTGCATGGAAAAGCTCAGTTTAGGGTTTAAAACCTTAATGTTGGCTGAAAGGAAAATTCAGTTTAGGGTTTAAAACCCTAATGCTGATTGCATGGAAAAGCTCAGTTTAGGGTCTAAAACCCTAATGCTGGCTGAAAGGAAAAAGTTCAGTTTAGGGTTTAAAACCCTAATGCTGACTAAAAGGAAAAGTTCAGTTTAGGGTTTAAAACTCTAATGCTGATTGCATGGAAAAGCTCAGTTTAGGGTTTAAAACCCTAATGCTGGTTGAAAGGAAAAAGTTCAGTTTAGGGTTTAAAACCCTAAAGCTGACTAAAAGGAAAAGTTCAGTTTAGGTTTTAAAACCCTAATGCTGACTGAAAGAAAAAGTTCAGTTTAGGGTTTAAAACCCTAATGCTGACTGAAAGAAAAAGTTCAGTTTAGGGTTTAAAACCCTAATGCTGATTACATGGAAAAGCTCAATTTAGGGTTTAAAACCCTAATGCTGACTAAAAGGTAAATTCAGTTTAGGGTTTAAAACCCTAATACTGATTACATGGAAAAGCTCAGTTTAGGGTTTAAAACCCTAATGCTGACTAAAAGGAAAATTCAGTTTAGGGTTTAAAACCCTAATGCTGATTGCATGGAAAAGCTCAGTTTAGGGTTTAAAACCCTAATGCTGGCTGAAAGGAAAAAGTTCAGTTTAGGGTTTAAAACCCTAATGCTGACTAAAGGAAAAATTTAGTTTAGGGTTTAAAACCCTAATGCTGACTAAAAGGAAAATTCAGTTTAGGGTTTAAAACACTAATGCTGATTACATGGAAAAGCTCAGTTTAGGGTTTTAAAACCCTAATGCTGGCTGAAAGGAAAAGTTCAGTTTAGGGTTTAAAACCCTAATGCTGACTAAAAGGAGAATTTAGTTTAGGGTTTAAAACCCTAATGCTGATTACATGGAAAAGCTCAATTTAGGGTTTAAAACACTAATGATGACTAAAAGGTAAATTCAGTTTAGGGTTTAAAACCCTAATGCTGATTACATGGAAAAGCTCAGTTTAGGGTTTAAAACCCTAATGTTGGCTGAAAGGAAAAGTTCAGTTTAGGGTTTAAAACCCTAATGCTGATTGCATGGAAAAGCTCAGTTTAGGGTTTAAAACCCTAATGCTGGCTGAATGGAAAAAGTTCAGTTTAGGGTTTAAAACCCTAATGCTGACTAAAAGGAAAATTCAGTTTAGGGTTTAAAACCCTAATGCTGATTGCATGGAAAAGCTCAGTTTAGGGTTTAAAACCCTAATGCTGGCTGAAAGGAAAAAGTTCAGTTTAGGGTTTAAAACCCTAATGCTGACTAAAAGGAAAAGTTCAGTTTAAGGTTTAAACCCTAATGTTGATTGCATGGAAAAGCTCAGTTTAGGGTTTAAAACCCTAATGCTGGCTGAAAGGAAAAAGTTCAGTTTAGGGTTTAAAACCCTAATGCTGACTAAAAGGAAAAGTTCAGTTTAGGGTTTTAAACCCTAATGCTGACTGAAAGAAAAAGTTCAGTTTAGGGTTTAAAACTCTAATGCTGACTGAAAGAAAAAGTTCAGTTTAGGGTTTAAAACCCTAATGCTGACTGGAAGGAAAAGTTCAGTTTAGGGTTTAAAACCCTAATGCTGATTGCATGGAAAAGCTCAGTTTAGGGTTTAAAACCTTAATGTTGGCTGAAAGGAAAAAGTTCAGTTTAGGGTTTAAAACCCTAATGCTGATTGCATGGAAAAGCTCAGTTTAGGGTTTAAAACCCTAATGCTGGCTGAATGGAAAAAGTTCAGTTTAGGGTTTAAAACCCTAATGCTGACTAAAAGGAAAATTCAGTTTAGGGTTTAAAACCCTAATGCTGATTGCATGGAAAAGCTCAGTTTAGGGTCTAAAACCCTAATGCTGGCTGAAAGGAAAAAGTTCAGTTTAGGGTTTAAAACCCTAATGCTGACTAAAAGGAAAAGTTCAGTTTAGGGTTTAAAACTCTAATGCTGATTGCATGGAAAAGCTCAGTTTAGGGTTTAAAACCCTAATGCTGGTTGAAAGGAAAAAGTTCAGTTTAGGGTTTAAAACCCTAAAGCTGACTAAAAGGAAAAGTTCAGTTTAGGTTTTAAAACCCTAATGCTGACTGAAAGAAAAAGTTCAGTTTAGGGTTTAAAACCCTAATGCTGACTGAAAGAAAAAGTTCAGTTTAGGGTTTAAAACCCTAATGCTGATTACATGGAAAAGCTCAATTTAGGGTTTAAAACCCTAATGCTGACTAAAAGGTAAATTCAGTTTAGGGTTTAAAACCCTAATACTGATTACATGGAAAAGCTCAGTTTAGGGATTAAAACCCTAATGCTGACTAAAAGGAAAATTCAGTTTAGGGTTTAAAACCCTAATGCTGATTGCATGGAAAAGCTCAGTTTAGGGTTTAAAACCCTAATGCTGGCTGAAAGGAAAAAGTTCAGTTTAGGGTTTAAAACCCTAATGCTGACTAAAGGAAAAATTTAGTTTAGGGTTTAAAACCCTAATGCTGACTAAAAGGAAAATTCAGTTTAGGGTTTAAAACACTAATGCTGATTACATGGAAAAGCTCAGTTTAGGGTTTTAAAACCCTAATGCTGGCTGAAAGGAAAAGTTCAGTTTAGGGTTTAAAACCCTAATGCTGACTAAAAGGAGAATTTAGTTTAGGGTTTAAAACCCTAATGCTGATTAAAAGGGAAAGTTCAATTTAGGGTTTAAAACCCTAATGCTGACTGGAAGGAAAAGTTCAGTTTAGGGTTTAAAACCCTAATGCTGACTAAAAGGAAAATTCAGTTTAGGGTTTAAAATCCTAATGCTAACTAAAAGGAAAATTCAGTTTAGGGTTTACAACCCTAATGCTGATTACATGGAAAAGCTCAGTTTAGGGTTTTAAAACCCTAATGCTGGCTGAAAGGAAAAGTTCAGTTTAGGGTTTAAAACCCTAATGCTGACTAAAAGGAAAATTCAGTTTAGGGTTTAAAACCCTAATGCTGATTGCATGGAAAAGCTCAGTTTAGGGTTTAAAACCCTAATGCTGGCTGAATGGAAAAAGTTCAGTTTAGGGTTTAAAACCCTAATGCTGATTGCATGGAAAAGCTCAGTTTAGAGTTTAAAACCCTAATGCTGACTGAAAGAAAAAGTTCAGTTTAGGGTTTAAAACCCTAATGCTGACTGAAAGAAAAAGTTCAGTTTAGGGTTTAAAACCCTAATGCTGACTGGAAGGAAAAGTTCAGTTTAGGGTTTAAAACCCTAATGCTGACTAAAAGGAAAATTCATTTTAGGGTTTAAAACCCTAATGCTGATTACATGGAAAAGCTCAGTTTAGGGTTTAAAACCCTAATGCTGGCTGAATGGAAAAAGTTCAGTTTAGGGTTTAAAACCCTAATGCTGACTAAAAGGAAAATTCAGTTTAGGGTTTAAAACACTAATGTTGATTGCATGGAAAAGCTCAGTTTAGGGTTTAAAACCCTAATGCTGGCTGAAAGGAAAAAGTTCAGTTTAGGGTTTAAAACCCTAATGCTGACTGAAAGAAAAAGTTCAGTTTAGGGTTTAAAACCCTAATGCTAACTGAAAGAAAAAGTTCAGTTTAGGTTTTAAAACCCTAATGCTGACTAAAAGGAAAAGTTCAGTTTAGGGTTTAAAACCCTAATGCTGACTGAAAGAAAAAGTTTAGTTTAGGGTTTAAAACCCTAATGCTGACAGAAAGAAAAAGTTCAGTTTAGGGTTTAAAACCCTAATGCTGACTGGAAGGAAAAGTTCAGTTTAGGGTTTAAAACCCTAATGCTGATTGCATGGAAAAGCTCAGTTTAGGGTTTAAAACCCTAATGCTGGCTGAAAGGAAAAAGTTCAGTTTAGGGTTTAAAACCCTAATGCTGACTAAAAGGAAAATTCATTTTAGGGTTTAAAACCCTAATGCTGATTACATGGAAAAGCTAAGTTTAAGGTTTAAAACCCTAATGCTGGCTGAAAGGAAAAAGTTCAGTTTAGGGTTTAAAACCCTAATGCTGACTAAAAGGAAAAGTTCAGTTTAGGGTTTAAAACCCTAATGCTGATTGCATGGAAAAGCTCAGTTTAGGGTTTAAAACCCTAATGCTGGCTGAAAGGAAAAAGTTCAGTTTAGGGTTTAAAACCCTAATGCTGACTAAAAGGAAAAGTTCAGTTTAGGGTTTAAAACCCTAATGCTGACTGAAAGAAAAAGTTCAGTTTAGGGTTTAAAACCCTAATGCTGACTGAAAGAAAAAGTTCAGTTTAGGGTTTAAAACCCTAATGCTGACTAGAAGGAAAAGTTCAGTTTAGGGTTTAAAACCCTAATGCTGATTGCATAGGAAAAGCTCAGTTTAGGGTTTAAAACCTTAATGCTGGCTGAAAGGAAAAAGTTCAGTTTAGGGTTTAAAACCCTAATGCTGATTGCATGGAAAAGCTCAGTTTAGGGTTTAAAACCCTAATGCTGGCTGAATGGAAAAAGTTCAGTTTAGGGTTTAAAACCCTAATGCTGACTAAAAGGAAAATTTAGTTTAGGGTTTAAAACCCTAATGTTGATTGCATGGAAAAGCTCAGTTTAAGGTTTAAAACCCTAATGCTGGCTGAAAGGAAAAAGTTCAGTTTAGGTTTAAAACCCTAATGCTGACTAAAAGGAAAACTTCAGTTTAGGGTTTAAAACTCTAATGATTATTGCATGGAAAAGCTCAGTTTAGGGTTTAAAACCCTAATGCTGGCTGAAAGGAAAACGTTCAGTTTAGGGTTTAAAACCCTAATGCTGACTAAAAGGAAAAGTTCAGTTTAGGTTTTAAAACCCTAATGCTGACTGAAAGAAAAAGTTCAGTTTAGGGTTTAAAACCCTAATGCTGACTGAAAGAAAAAGTTCAGTTTAGGGTTTAAAACCCTAATGCTGACTGGAAGGAAAAGTTCAGTTTAAGGTTTAAAACCCTAATGCTGACCAAAAGGAAAATTCAGTTTAGGGTTTAAAACCCTAATGCTGATTACATGGAAAAGCTCAGTTTAGGGTTTAAAACCCTAATGTTTATTGCATGGAAAAGCTCAGTTTAGGGTTTAAAACCTTAATGCTGGCTGAAAGGAAAAAGTTCAGTTTAGGGTTTAAAACCCTAATGCTGATTGCATGGAAAAGCTCAGTTTAGGGTTTAAAACCCTAATGCTGGCTGAATGAAAAAAGTTTAGTTTAGGGTTTAAAACCCTAATGCTGACTAAAAGGAAAATTTAGTTTAGGGTTTAAAACCCTAATGCTGATTGCATGGAAAAGCTCAGTTTAGGGTTTAAAACCCTAATGCTGATTGCATGGAAAAGCTCAGTTTAGGGTTTAAAACCTTAATGCTGGCTGAAAGGAAAAAGTTCAGTTTAGGGTTTAAAACCCTAATGCTGATTGCATGGAAAAGCTCAGTTTAGGGTTTAAAACCCTAATGCTGGCTGAATGAAAAAAGTTTAGTTTAGGGTTTAAAACCCTAATGCTGACTAAAAGGAAAATTTAGTTTAGGGTTTAAAACCCTAATGCTGATTGCATGGAAAAGCTCAGTTTAGGGTTTAAAACCCTAATGCTGGCTGAAAGGAAAAAGTTCAGTTTAGGTTTAAAACCCTAATGCTGACTAAAAGGAAAAGTTCAGTTTAGGGTTTAAAACCCTAATGCTGACTGGAAGGAAAAGTTCAGTTTAGGGTTTAAAACCCTAATGCTGATTGCATGGAAAAGCTCAGTTTAGGGTTTAAAACCTTAATGCTGGCTGAAAGGAAAAAGTTCAGTTTAGGGTTTAAAACCCTAATGTTGATTGCATGGAAAAGCTCAGTTTAGGGTTTAAAACCCTAATGCTGGCTGAATGGAAAAAGTTCAGTTTAGGGTTTAAAACCCTAATGCTGACTAAAAGGAAAATTCAGTTTAGGGTTTAAAACCCTAATGCTGATTGCATGGAAAAGCTCAGTTTAGGGTCTAAAACCCTAATGCTGGCTGAAAGGAAAAAGTTCAGTTTAGGGTTTAAAACCCTAATGCTGACTAAAAGGAAAAGTTCAGTTTAGGGTTTAAAACTCTAATGCTGATTGCATGGAAAAGCTCAGTTTAGGGTTTAAAACCCTAATGCTGGCTGAAAGGAAAAAGTTCAGTTTAGGGTTTAAAACCCTAATGCTGACTAAAAGGAAAAGTTCAGTTTAGGTTTTAAAACCCTAATGCTGACTGAAAGAAAAAGTTCAGTTTAGGGTTTAAAACCCTAATGCTGACTGAAAGAAAAAGTTCAGTTTAGGGTTTAAAACCCTAATGCTGATTACATGGAAAAGCTCAATTTAGGGTTTAAAACCCTAATGCTGACTAAAAGGTAAATTCAGTTTAGGGTTTAAAACCCTAATACTGATTACATGGAAAAGCTCAGTTTAGGGTTTAAAACCCTAATGCTGACTAAAAGGAAAATTCAGTTTAGGGTTTAAAACCCTAATGCTGATTGCATGGAAAAGCTCAGTTTAGGGTTTAAAACCCTAATGCTGGCTGAAAGGAAAAAGTTCAGTTTAGGGTTTAAAACCCTAATGCTGACTAAAGGAAAAATTTAGTTTAGGGTTTAAAACCCTAATGCTGACTAAAAGGAAAATTCAGTTTAGGGTTTAAAACACTAATGCTGATTACATGGAAAAGCTCAGTTTAGGGTTTTAAAACCCTAATGCTGGCTGAAAGGAAAAGTTCAGTTTAGGGTTTAAAACCCTAATGCTGACTAAAAGGAGAATTCAGTTTAGGGTTTAAAACCCTAATGCTGACTAAAAGGGAAAGTTCAGTTTAGGGTTTAAAACCCTAATGCTGACTGGAAGGAAAAGTTCAGTTTAGGGTTTAAAACCCTAATGCTGACTAAAAGGAAAATTCAGTTTAGGGTTTAAAATCCTAATGCTAACTAAAAGGAAAATTCAGTTTAGGGTTTAAAACCCTAATGCTAATTACATGGAAAAGCTCAGTTTAGGGTTTTAAAACCATAATGCTGGCTGAAAGGAAAAGTTCAGTTTAGGGTTTAAAACCCTAATGCTGACTAAAAGGAAAATTCAGTTTAGGGTTTAAAACCCTAATGCTGATTGCATGGAAAAGCTCAGTTTAGGGTTTAAAACCCTAATGCTGGCTGAATGGAAAAAGTTCAGTTTAGGGTTTAAAACCCTAATGCTGATTGCATGGAAAAGCTCAGTTTAGGGTTTAAAACCCTAATACTGGCTGAATGGAAAAAGTTCAGTTTAGGGTTTAAAACCCTAATGCTGACTAAAAGGAAAATTCAGTTTAGAGTTTAAAACCCTAATGCTGACTGAAAGAAAAAGTTCAGTTTAGGGTTTAAAACCCTAATGCTGACTGAAAGAAAAAGTTCAGTTTAGGGTTTAAAACCCTAATGCTGACTGGAAGGAAAAGTTCAGTTTAGGGTTTAAAACCCTAATGCTGACTAAAAGGATAATTCATTTTAGGGTTTAAAACCCTAATGCTGATTACATGGAAAAGCTCAGTTTAGGGTTTAAAACCCTAATGCTGGCTGAATGGAAAAAGTTCAGTTTAGGGTTTAAAACCCTAATGTTGACTAAAAGGAAAATTCAGTTTAGGGTTTAAAACACTAATGTTGATTGCATGGAAAAGCTCAGTTTAGGGTTTAAAACCCTAATGCTGGTTGAAAGGAAAAAGTTCAGTTTAGGGTTTAAAACCCTAATGCTGACTAAAAGGAAAAGTTCAGTTTAGGGTTTAAAACCCTAATGCTGACTGAAAGAAAAAGTTCAGTTTAGGGTTTAAAACCCTAATGCTGACTGAAAGAAAAAGTTCAGTTTAGGGTTTAAAACCCTAATGCTGACTAAAAGGAAAAGTTCAGTTTAGGGTTTAAAACCCTAATGCTGACTGAAAGAAAAAGTTTAGTTTAGGGTTTAAAACCCTAATGCTGACTGAAAGAAAAAGTTCAGTTTAGGGTTTAAAACCCTAATGCTGACTGGAAGGAAAAGTTCAGTTTAGGGTTTAAAACCCTAATGCTGATTGCATGGAAAAGCTAAGTTTAGGGTTTAAAACCCTATTGCTGGCTGAAAGGAAAAAGTTCAGTTTAGGGTTTAAAATCCTAATGCTGACTAAAAGGAAAAGTTCAGTTTAGGGTTTAAAACCCTAATGCTGATTGCATGGAAAAGCTCAGTTTAGGGTTTAAAACCCTAATGCTGGCTGAAAGGAAAAAGTTCAGTTTAGGGTTTAAAACCCTAATGCATACTAAAAGGAAAAGTTCAGTTTAGGGTTTAAAACCCTAATGCTGATTACATGGAAAACTCAGTTTAGGGTTTAAAACCCTAATGCTAGCTGAATGGAAAAGGTTCAGTTTAGGGTTTAAAACCCTAATGCTGACTAAAAGGAAAATTCAGTTTAGGGTTTAAAACCCTAATGCTGATTGCATGGAAAAGCTCAGTTTAGGGTTTAAAACCCTAATGCTGGCTGAAAGGAAAAAGTTCAGTTTAGGGTTTAAAACCCTAATGCTGACTAAAAGGAAAATTCAGTTTAGAGTTAAAAACCCTAATGCTGATTACATGGAAAAGCTCAGTTTAGGGTTTAAAACCCTAATGTTGGCTGAAAGGAAAAGTTCAGTTTAGGGTTTAAAACCCTAATGCTGATTGCATGGAAAAGCTCAGTTTAGGGTTTAAAACCCTAATGCTGGCTGAATGGAAAAAGTTCAGTTTAGGGTTTAAAACCCTAATGCTGACTAAAAGGAAAATTCAGTTTAGGGTTTAAAACCCTAATGCTGATTGCATGGAAAAGCTCAGTTTAGGGTTTAAAACCCTAATACTGGCTGAATGGAAAAAGTTCAGTTTAGGGTTTAAAACCCTAATGCTGACTAAAAGGAAAATTCAGTTTAGAGTTTAAAACCCTAATGCTGACTGAAAGAAAAAGTTCAGTTTAGGGTTTAAAACCCTAATGCTGACTGAAAGAAAAAGTTCAGTTTAGGGTTTAAAACCCTAATGCTGACTGGAAGGAAAAGTTCAGTTTAGGGTTTAAAACCCTAATGCTGACTAAAAGGATAATTCATTTTAGGGTTTAAAACCCTAATGCTGATTACATGGAAAAGCTCAGTTTAGGGTTTAAAACCCTAATGCTGGCTGAATGGAAAAAGTTCAGTTTAGGGTTTAAAACCCTAATGTTGACTAAAAGGAAAATTCAGTTTAGGGTTTAAAACACTAATGTTGATTGCATGGAAAAGCTCAGTTTAGGGTTTAAAACCCTAATGCTGGTTGAAAGGAAAAAGTTCAGTTTAGGGTTTAAAACCCTAATGCTGACTAAAAGGAAAAGTTCAGTTTAGGGTTTAAAACCCTAATGCTGACTGAAAGAAAAAGTTCAGTTTAGGGTTTAAAACCCTAATGCTGACTGAAAGAAAAAGTTCAGTTTAGGGTTTAAAACCCTAATGCTGACTAAAAGGAAAAGTTCAGTTTAGGGTTTAAAACCCTAATGCTGACTGAAAGAAAAAGTTTAGTTTAGGGTTTAAAACCCTAATGCTGACTGAAAGAAAAAGTTCAGTTTAGGGTTTAAAACCCTAATGCTGACTGGAAGGAAAAGTTCAGTTTAGGGTTTAAAACCCTAATGCTGATTGCATGGAAAAGCTAAGTTTAGGGTTTAAAACCCTATTGCTGGCTGAAAGGAAAAAGTTCAGTTTAGGGTTTAAAATCCTAATGCTGACTAAAAGGAAAAGTTCAGTTTAGGGTTTAAAACCCTAATGCTGATTGCATGGAAAAGCTCAGTTTAGGGTTTAAAACCCTAATGCTGGCTGAAAGGAAAAAGTTCAGTTTAGGGTTTAAAACCCTAATGCATACTAAAAGGAAAAGTTCAGTTTAGGGTTTAAAACCCTAATGCTGATTACATGGAAAACTCAGTTTAGGGTTTAAAACCCTAATGCTAGCTGAATGGAAAAGGTTCAGTTTAGGGTTTAAAACCCTAATGCTGACTAAAAGGAAAATTCAGTTTAGGGTTTAAAACCCTAATGCTGATTGCATGGAAAAGCTCAGTTTAGGGTTTAAAACCCTAATGCTGGCTGAATGGAAAAAGTTCAGTTTAGGGTTTAAAACCCTAATGCTGATTGCATGGAAAAGCTCAGTTTAGGGTTTAAAACCCTAATACTGGCTGAATGGAAAAAGTTCAGTTTAGGGTTTAAAACCCTAATGCTGACTAAAAGGAAAATTCAGTTTAGAGTTTAAAACCCTAATGCTGACTGAAAGAAAAAGTTCAGTTTAGGATTTAAAACCCTAATGCTGACTGAAAGAAAAAGTTCAGTTTAGGGTTTAAAACCCTAATGCTGACTGGAAGGAAAAGTTCAGTTTAGGGTTTAAAACCCTAATGCTGACTAAAAGGATAATTCATTTTAGGGTTTAAAACCCTAATGCTGATTACATGGAAAAGCTCAGTTTAGGGTTTAAAACCCTAATGCTGGCTGAATGGAAAAAGTTCAGTTTAGGGTTTAAAACCCTAATGTTGACTAAAAGGAAAATTCAGTTTAGGGTTTAAAACACTAATGTTGATTGCATGGAAAAGCTCAGTTTAGGGTTTAAAACCCTAATGCTGGTTGAAAGGAAAAAGTTCAGTTTAGGGTTTAAAACCCTAATGCTGACTAAAAGGAAAAGTTCAGTTTAGGGTTTAAAACCCTAATGCTGACTGAAAGAAAAAGTTCAGTTTAGGGTTTAAAACCCTAATGCTGACTGAAAGAAAAAGTTCAGTTTAGGGTTTAAAACCCTAATGCTGACTAAAAGGAAAAGTTCAGTTTAGGGTTTAAAACCCTAATGCTGACTGAAAGAAAAAGTTTAGTTTAGGGTTTAAAACCCTAATGCTGACTGAAAGAAAAAGTTCAGTTTAGGGTTTAAAACCCTAATGCTGACTGGAAGGAAAAGTTCAGTTTAGGGTTTAAAACCCTAATGCTGATTGCATGGAAAAGCTAAGTTTAGGGTTTAAAACCCTATTGCTGGCTGAAAGGAAAAAGTTCAGTTTAGGGTTTAAAATCCTAATGCTGACTAAAAGGAAAAGTTCAGTTTAGGGTTTAAAACCCTAATGCTGATTGCATGGAAAAGCTCAGTTTAGGGTTTAAAACCCTAATGCTGGCTGAAAGGAAAAAGTTCAGTTTAGGGTTTAAAACCCTAATGCATACTAAAAGGAAAAGTTCAGTTTAGGGTTTAAAACCCTAATGCTGATTACATGGAAAACTCAGTTTAGGGTTTAAAACCCTAATGCTAGCTGAATGGAAAAGGTTCAGTTTAGGGTTTAAAACCCTAATGCTGACTAAAAGGAAAATTCAGTTTAGGGTTTAAAACCCTAATGCTGATTGCATGGAAAAGCTCAGTTTAGGGTTTAAAACCCTAATGCTGGCTGAAAGGAAAAAGTTCAGTTTAGGGTTTAAAACCCTAATGCTGACTAAAAGGAAAATTCAGTTTAGAGTTAAAAACCCTAATGCTGATTACATGGAAAAGCTCAGTTTAGGGTTTAAAACCCTAATGTTGGCTGAAAGGAAAAGTTCAGTTTAGGGTTTAAAACCCTAATGCTGATTGCATGGAAAAGCTCAGTTTAGGGTTTAAAACCCTAATGCTGGCTGAATGGAAAAAGTTCAGTTTAGGGTTTAAAACCCTAATGCTGACTAAAAGGAAAATTCAGTTTAGGGTTTAAAACCCTAATGCTGATTGCATGGAAAAGCTCAGTTTAGGGTTTAAAACCCTAATACTGGCTGAATGGAAAAAGTTCAGTTTAGGGTTTAAAACCCTAATGCTGACTAAAAGGAAAATTCAGTTTAGAGTTTAAAACCCTAATGCTGACTGAAAGAAAAAGTTCAGTTTAGGGTTTAAAACCCTAATGCTGACTGAAAGAAAAAGTTCAGTTTAGGGTTTAAAACCCTAATGCTGACTGGAAGGAAAAGTTCAGTTTAGGGTTTAAAACCCTAATGCTGACTAAAAGGATAATTCATTTTAGGGTTTAAAACCCTAATGCTGATTACATGGAAAAGCTCAGTTTAGGGTTTAAAACCCTAATGCTGGCTGAATGGAAAAAGTTCAGTTTAGGGTTTAAAACCCTAATGTTGACTAAAAGGAAAATTCAGTTTAGGGTTTAAAACACTAATGTTGATTGCATGGAAAAGCTCAGTTTAGGGTTTAAAACCCTAATGCTGGTTGAAAGGAAAAAGTTCAGTTTAGGGTTTAAAACCCTAATGCTGACTAAAAGGAAAAGTTCAGTTTAGGGTTTAAAACCCTAATGCTGACTGAAAGAAAAAGTTCAGTTTAGGGTTTAAAACCCTAATGCTGACTGAAAGAAAAAGTTCAGTTTAGGGTTTAAAACCCTAATGCTGACTAAAAGGAAAAGTTTAGTTTAGGGTTTAAAACCCTAATGCTGACTGAAAGAAAAAGTTTAGTTTAGGGTTTAAAACCCTAATGCTGACTGAAAGAAAAAGTTCAGTTTAGGGTTTAAAACCCTAATGCTGACTGGAAGGAAAAGTTCAGTTTAGGGTTTAAAACCCTAATGCTGATTGCATGGAAAAGCTAAGTTTAGGGTTTAAAACCCTATTGCTGGCTGAAAGGAAAAAGTTCAGTTTAGGGTTTAAAATCCTAATGCTGACTAAAAGGAAAAGTTCAGTTTAGGGTTTAAAACCCTAATGCTGATTGCATGGAAAAGCTCAGTTTAGGGTTTAAAACCCTAATGCTGGCTGAAAGGAAAAAGTTCAGTTTAGGGTTTAAAACCCTAATGCATACTAAAAGGAAAAGTTCAGTTTAGGGTTTAAAACCCTAATGCTGATTACATGGAAAACTCAGTTTAGGGTTTAAAACCCTAATGCTAGCTGAATGGAAAAGGTTCAGTTTAGGGTTTAAAACCCTAATGCTGACTAAAAGGAAAATTCAGTTTAGGGTTTAAAACCCTAATGCTGATTGCATGGAAAAGCTCAGTTTAGGGTTTAAAACCCTAATGCTGGCTGAAAGGAAAAAGTTCAGTTTAGGGTTTAAAACCCTAATGCTGACTAAAAGGAAAATTCAGTTTAGAGTTAAAAACCCTAATGCTGATTACATGGAAAAGCTCAGTTTAGGGTTTAAAACCCTAATGTTGGCTGAAAGGAAAAGTTCAGTTTAGGGTTTAAAACCCTAATGCTGATTGCATGGAAAAGCTCAGTTTAGGGTTTAAAACCCTAATGCTGGCTGAATGGAAAAAGTTCAGTTTAGGGTTTAAAACCCTAATGCTGACTAAAAGGAAAATTCAGTTTAGGGTTTAAAACCCTAATGCTGATTGCATGGAAAAGCTCAGTTTAGGGTTTAAAACCCTAATGCTGGCCGAAAGGAAAAAGTTCAGTTTAGGGTTTAAAACCCTAATGCTGACTAAAATGAAAAGTTCAGTTTAGGGTTTAAACCCTAATGCTGATTGCATGGAAAAGCTCAGTTTAGGGTTTAAAACCCTAATGCTGGCTGAAAGGAAAAAGTTCAGTTTAGGGTTTAAAACCCTAATGCTGACTAAAAGGAAAAGTTCAGTTTAGGGTTTAAAACCCTAATGCTGACTGAAAGAAAAAGTTCAGTTTAGGGTTTAAAACTCTAATGCTGACTGAAAGAAAAAGTTCAGTTTAGGGTTTAAAACCCTAATGCTGACTGGAAGGAAAAGTTCAGGTTAGGGTTTAAAACCCTAATGCTGATTGTATGGAAAAGCTCAGTTTAGGGTTTAAAACCCTAATGCTGGCTGAAAGGAAAAAGTTCAGTTTAGGGTTTAAAACCCTAATGCTTACTAAAAGGAAAAGTGCAGTTTAGGGTTTAAAACCCTAATGTTGATTACATGGAAAACTCAGTTTAGGGTTTAAAACCCTAATGCTGGCTGAATGGAAAAGGTTCAGTTTAGGGTTTAAAACCCTAATGCTGACTAAAAGGAAAATTCAGTTTAGGGTTTAAAACCCTAATGCTGATTGCATGGAAAAGCTCAGTTTAGGGTTTAAAACCCTAATGCTGGCTGAAAGGAAAAAGTTCAGTTTAGGGTTTAAAACCCTAATGCTGACTAAAAGGAAAATTCAGTTTAGAGTTAAAAACCCTAATGCTGATTACATGGAAAAGCTCAGTTTAGGGTTTAAAACCCTAATGTTGGCTGAAAGGAAAAGTTCAGTTTAGGGTTTAAAACCCTAATGCTGATTGCATGGAAAAGCTCAGTATAGGGTTTAAAACCCTAATGCTGGCTGAATGGAAAAAGTTCAGTTTAGGGTTTAAAACCCTAATGCTGACTAAAAGGAAAATTCAGTTTAGGGTTTAAAACCCTAATGCTGATTGCATGGAAAAGCTCAGTTTAGGGTTTAAAACCCTAATGCTGGCTGAAAGGAAAAAGTTCAGTTTAGGGTTTAAAACCCTAATGCTGACTAAAAGGAAAAGTTCAGTTTAAGGTTTAAACCCTAATGTTGATTGCATGGAAAAGCTCAGTTTAGGGTTTAAAACCCTAATGCTGGCTGAAAGGAAAAAGTTCAGTTTAGGGTTTAAAACCCTAATGCTGACTAAAAGGAAAAGTTCAGTTTAGGGTTTTAAACCCTAATGCTGACTGAAAGAAAAAGTTCAGTTTAGGGTTTAAAACTCTAATGCTGACTGAAAGAAAAAGTTCAGTTTAGGGTTTAAAACCCTAATGCTGACTGGAAGGAAAAGTTCAGTTTAGGGTTTAAAACCCTAATGCTGATTGCATGGAAAAGCTCAGTTTAGGGTTTAAAACCTTAATGTTGGCTGAAAGGAAAAAGTTCAGTTTAGGGTTTAAAACCCTAATGCTGATTGCATGGAAAAGCTCAGTTTAGGGTTTAAAACCCTAATGCTGGCTGAATGGAAAAAGTTCAGTTTAGGGTTTAAAACCCTAATGCTGACTAAAAGGAAAATTCAGTTTAGGGTTTAAAACCCTAATGCTGATTGCATGGAAAAGCTCAGTTTAGGGTCTAAAACCCTAATGCTGGCTGAAAGGAAAAAGTTCAGTTTAGGGTTTAAAACCCTAATGCTGACTAAAAGGAAAAGTTCAGTTTAGGGTTTAAAACTCTAATGCTGATTGCATGGAAAAGCTCAGTTTAGGGTTTAAAACCCTAATGCTGGTTGAAAGGAAAAAGTTCAGTTTAGGGTTTAAAACCCTAAAGCTGACTAAAAGGAAAAGTTCAGTTTAGGTTTTAAAACCCTAATGCTGACTGAAAGAAAAAGTTCAGTTTAGGGTTTAAAACCCTAATGCTGACTGAAAGAAAAAGTTCAGTTTAGGGTTTAAAACCCTAATGCTGATTACATGGAAAAGCTCAATTTAGGGTTTAAAACCCTAATGCTGACTAAAAGGTAAATTCAGTTTAGGGTTTAAAACCCTAATACTGATTACATGGAAAAGCTCAGTTTAGGGTTTAAAACCCTAATGCTGACTAAAAGGAAAATTCAGTTTAGGGTTTAAAACCCTAATGCTGATTGCATGGAAAAGCTCAGTTTAGGGTTTAAAACCCTAATGCTGGCTGAAAGGAAAAAGTTCAGTTTAGGGTTTAAAACCCTAATGCTGACTAAAGGAAAAATTTAGTTTAGGGTTTAAAACCCTAATGCTGACTAAAAGGAAAATTCAGTTTAGGGTTTAAAACACTAATGCTGATTACATGGAAAAGCTCAGTTTAGGGTTTTAAAACCCTAATGCTGGCTGAAAGGAAAAGTTCAGTTTAGGGTTTAAAACCCTAATGCTGACTAAAAGGAGAATTTAGTTTAGGGTTTAAAACCCTAATGCTGATTAAAAGGGAAAGTTCAATTTAGGGTTTAAAACCCTAATGCTGACTGGAAGGAAAAGTTCAGTTTAGGGTTTAAAACCCTAATGCTGACTAAAAGGAAAATTCAGTTTAGGGTTTAAAATCCTAATGCTAACTAAAAGGAAAATTCAGTTTAGGGTTTACAACCCTAATGCTGATTACATGGAAAAGCTCAGTTTAGGGTTTTAAAACCCTAATGCTGGCTGAAAGGAAAAGTTCAGTTTAGGGTTTAAAACCCTAATGCTGACTAAAAGGAAAATTCAGTTTAGGGTTTAAAACCCTAATGCTGATTGCATGGAAAAGCTCAGTTTAGGGTTTAAAACCCTAATGCTGGCTGAATGGAAAAAGTTCAGTTTAGGGTTTAAAACCCTAATGCTGATTGCATGGAAAAGCTCAGTTTAGAGTTTAAAACCCTAATGCTGACTGAAAGAAAAAGTTCAGTTTAGGGTTTAAAACCCTAATGCTGACTGAAAGAAAAAGTTCAGTTTAGGGTTTAAAACCCTAATGCTGACTGGAAGGAAAAGTTCAGTTTAGGGTTTAAAACCCTAATGCTGACTAAAAGGAAAATTCATTTTAGGGTTTAAAACCCTAATGCTGATTACATGGAAAAGCTCAGTTTAGGGTTTAAAACCCTAATGCTGGCTGAATGGAAAAAGTTCAGTTTAGGGTTTAAAACCCTAATGCTGACTAAAAGGAAAATTCAGTTTAGGGTTTAAAACACTAATGTTGATTGCATGGAAAAGCTCAGTTTAGGGTTTAAAACCCTAATGCTGGCTGAAAGGAAAAAGTTCAGTTTAGGGTTTAAAACCCTAATGCTGACTGAAAGAAAAAGTTCAGTTTAGGGTTTAAAACCCTAATGCTAACTGAAAGAAAAAGTTCAGTTTAGGTTTTAAAACCCTAATGCTGACTAAAAGGAAAAGTTCAGTTTAGGGTTTAAAACCCTAATGCTGACTGAAAGAAAAAGTTTAGTTTAGGGTTTAAAACCCTAATGCTGACAGAAAGAAAAAGTTCAGTTTAGGGTTTAAAACCCTAATGCTGACTGGAAGGAAAAGTTCAGTTTAGGGTTTAAAACCCTAATGCTGATTGCATGGAAAAGCTCAGTTTAGGGTTTAAAACCCTAATGCTGGCTGAAAGGAAAAAGTTCAGTTTAGGGTTTAAAACCCTAATGCTGACTAAAAGGAAAATTCATTTTAGGGTTTAAAACCCTAATGCTGATTGCATGGAAAAGCTAAGTTTAAGGTTTAAAACCCTAATGCTGGCTGAAAGGAAAAAGTTCAGTTTAGGGTTTAAAACCCTAATGCTGACTAAAAGGAAAAGTTCAGTTTAGGGTTTAAAACCCTAATGCTGATTGCATGGAAAAGCTCAGTTTAGGGTTTAAAACCCTAATGCTGGCTGAAAGGAAAAAGTTCAGTTTAGGGTTTAAAACCCTAATGCTGACTAAAAGGAAAAGTTCAGTTTAGGGTTTAAAACCCTAATGCTGACTGAAAGAAAAAGTTCAGTTTAGGGTTTAAAACCCTAATGCTGACTGAAAGAAAAAGTTCAGTTTAGGGTTTAAAACCCTAATGCTGACTAGAAGGAAAAGTTCAGTTTAGGGTTTAAAACCCTAATGCTGATTGCATAGAAAAGCTCAGTTTAGGGTTTAAAACCTTAATGCTGGCTGAAAGGAAAAAGTTCAGTTTAGGGTTTAAAACCCTAATGCTGATTGCATGGAAAAGCTCAGTTTAGGGTTTAAAACCCTAATGCTGGCTGAATGGAAAAAGTTCAGTTTAGGGTTTAAAACCCTAATGCTGACTAAAAGGAAAATTTAGTTTAGGGTTTAAAACCCTAATGTTGATTGCATGGAAAAGCTCAGTTTAAGGTTTAAAACCCTAATGCTGGCTGAAAGGAAAAAGTTCAGTTTAGGTTTAAAACCCTAATGCTGACTAAAAGGAAAACTTCAGTTTAGGGTTTAAAACTCTAATGATTATTGCATGGAAAAGCTCAGTTTAGGGTTTAAAACCCTAATGCTGGCTGAAAGGAAAACGTTCAGTTTAGGGTTTAAAACCCTAATGCTGACTAAAAGGAAAAGTTCAGTTTAGGTTTTAAAACCCTAATGCTGACTGAAAGAAAAAGTTCAGTTTAGGGTTTAAAACCCTAATGCTGACTGAAAGAAAAAGTTCAGTTTAGGGTTTAAAACCCTAATGCTGACTGGAAGGAAAAGTTCAGTTTAAGGTTTAAAACCCTAATGCTGACCAAAAGGAAAATTCAGTTTAGGGTTTAAAACCCTAATGCTGATTACATGGAAAAGCTCAGTTTAGGGTTTAAAACCCTAATGCTGATTGCATGGAAAAGCTCAGTTTAGGGTTTAAAACCTTAATGCTGGCTGAAAGGAAAAAGTTCAGTTTAGGGTTTAAAACCCTAATGCTGATTGCATGGAAAAGCTCAGTTTAGGGTTTAAAACCCTAATGCTGGCTGAATGAAAAAAGTTTAGTTTAGGGTTTAAAACCCTAATGCTGACTAAAAGGAAAATTTAGTTTAGGGTTTAAAACCCTAATGCTGATTGCATGGAAAAGCTCAGTTTAGGGTTTAAAACCCTAATGCTGATTGCATGGAAAAGCTCAGTTTAGGGTTTAAAACCTTAATGCTGGCTGAAAGGAAAAAGTTCAGTTTAGGGTTTAAAACCCTAATGCTGATTGCATGGAAAAGCTCAGTTTAGGGTTTAAAACCCTAATGCTGGCTGAATGAAAAAAGTTTAGTTTAGGGTTTAAAACCCTAATGCTGACTAAAAGGAAAATTTAGTTTAGGGTTTAAAACCCTAATGCTGATTGCATGGAAAAGCTCAGTTTAGGGTTTAAAACCCTAATGCTGGCTGAAAGGAAAAAGTTCAGTTTAGGTTTAAAACCCTAATGCTGACTAAAAGGAAAAGTTCAGTTTAGGGTTTAAAACCCTAATGCTGACTGGAAGGAAAAGTTCAGTTTAGGGTTTAAAACCCTAATGCTGATTGCATGGAAAAGCTCAGTTTAGGGTTTAAAACCTTAATGCTGGCTGAAAGGAAAAAGTTCAGTTTAGGGTTTAAAACCCTAATGCTGATTGCATGGAAAAGCTCAGTTTAGGGTTTAAAACCCTAATGCTGGCTGAATGGAAAAAGTTCAGTTTAGGGTTTAAAACCCTAATGCTGACTAAAAGGAAAATTCAGTTTAGGGTTTAAAACCCTAATGCTGATTGCATGGAAAAGCTCAGTTTAGGGTCTAAAACCCTAATGCTGGCTGAAAGGAAAAAGTTCAGTTTAGGGTTTAAAACCCTAATGCTGACTAAAAGGAAAAGTTCAGTTTAGGGTTTAAAACTCTAATGCTGATTGCATGGAAAAGCTCAGTTTAGGGTTTAAAACCCTAATGCTGGCTGAAAGGAAAAAGTTCAGTTTAGGGTTTAAAACCCTAATGCTGACTAAAAGGAAAAGTTCAGTTTAGGTTTTAAAACCCTAATGCTGACTGAAAGAAAAAGTTCAGTTTAGGGTTTAAAACCCTAATGCTGACTGAAAGAAAAAGTTCAGTTTAGGGTTTAAAACCCTAATGCTGATTACATGGAAAAGCTCAATTTAGGGTTTAAAACCCTAATGCTGACTAAAAGGTAAATTCAGTTTAGGGTTTAAAACCCTAATACTGATTACATGGAAAAGCTCAGTTTAGGGTTTAAAACCCTAATGCTGACTAAAAGGAAAATTCAGTTTAGGGTTTAAAACCCTAATGCTGATTGCATGGAAAAGCTCAGTTTAGGGTTTAAAACCCTAATGCTGGCTGAAAGGAAAAAGTTCAGTTTAGGGTTTAAAACCCTAATGCTGACTAAAGGAAAAATTTAGTTTAGGGTTTAAAACCCTAATGCTGACTAAAAGGAAAATTCAGTTTAGGGTTTAAAACACTAATGCTGATTACATGGAAAAGCTCAGTTTAGGGTTTTAAAACCCTAATGCTGGCTGAAAGGAAAAGTTCAGTTTAGGGTTTAAAACCCTAATGCTGACTAAAAGGAGAATTCAGTTTAGGGTTTAAAACCCTAATGCTGACTAAAAGGGAAAGTTCAGTTTAGGGTTTAAAACCCTAATGCTGACTGGAAGGAAAAGTTCAGTTTAGGGTTTAAAACCCTAATGCTGACTAAAAGGAAAATTCAGTTTAGGGTTTAAAATCCTAATGCTAACTAAAAGGAAAATTCAGTTTAGGGTTTAAAACCCTAATGCTGATTACATGGAAAAGCTCAGTTTAGGGTTTTAAAACCCTAGTGCTGGCTGAAAGGAAAAGTTCAGTTTAGGGTTTAAAACCCTAATGCTGACTAAAAGGAAAATTCAGTTTAGTGTTTAAAACTCTAATGCTGATTGCATGGAAAAGCTCAGTTTAGGGTTTAAAACCCTAATGCTGGCTGAATGGAAAAAGTTCAGTTTAGGGTTTAAAACCCTAATGCTGATTGCATGGAAAAGCTCAGTTTAGAGTTTAAAACCCTAATGCTGACTGAAAGAAAAAGTTCAGTTTAGGGTTTAAAACCCTAATGCTGACTGAAAGAAAAAGTTCAGTTTAGGGTTTAAAACCCTAATGCTGACTGGAAGGAAAAGTTCAGTTTAGGGTTTAAAACCCTAATGCTGACTAAAAGGAAAATTCATTTTAGGGTTTAAAACCCTAATGCTGATTACATGGAAAAGCTCAGTTTAGGGTTTAAAACCCTAATGCTGGCTGAATGGAAAAAGTTCAGTTTAGGGTTTAAAACCCTAATGCTGACTAAAAGGAAAATTCAGTTTAGGGTTTAAAACACTAATGTTGATTGCATGGAAAAGCTCAGTTTAGGGTTTAAAACCCTAATGTTGGCTGAAAGGAAAAAGTTCAGTTTAGGGTTTAAAACCCTAATGCTGACTAAAAGGAAAAGTTCAGTTTAGGGTTTAAAACTCTAATGCTGACTGAAAGAAAAAGTTCAGTTTAGGGTTTAAAACCCTAATGCTGACTGAAAGAAAAAGTTCAGTTTAGGGTTTAAAACCCTAATGCTGACTAAAAGGAAAAGTTCAGTTTAGGGTTTAAAACCCTAATGCTGACTGAAAGAAAAAGTTTAGTTTAGGGTTTAAAACCCTAATGCTGACAGAAAGAAAAAGTTCAGTTTAGGGTTTAAAACCCTAATGCTGACTGGAAGGAAAAGTTCAGTTTAGGGTTTAAAACCCTAATGCTGATTGCATGGAAAAGCTAAGTTTAGGGTTTAAAACCCTAATGCTGGCTGAAAGGAAAAAGTTCAGTTTAGGGTTTAAAACCCTAATGCTGACTAAAAGGAAAAGTTCAGTTTAGGGTTTACAACCCTAATGCTGATTGCATGGAAAAGCTCAGTTTAGGGTTTAAAACCCTAATGCTGGCTGAAAGGAAAAAGTTCAGTTTAGGGTTTAAAACCCTAATGCTGACTAAAAGGAAAAGTTCAGTTTAGGGTTTAAAACCCTAATGCTGACTGAAAGAAAAAGTTCAGTTTAGGGTTTAAAACCCTAATGCTGACTGAAAGAAAAAGTTCAGTTTAGGGTTTAAAACCCTAATGCTGACTGGAAGGAAAAGTTCAGTTTAGGGTTTAAAACCCTAATGCTGATTGCATGGAAAAGCTCAGTTTAGGGTTTAAAACCTTAATGCTGGCTGAAAGGAAAAAGTTTAGTTTAGGGTTTAAAACCCTAATGCTGATTGCATGGAAAAGCTCAGTTTAGGGTTTAAAACCCTAATGCTGGCTGAATGGAAAAAGTTCAGTTTAGGGTTTAAAACCCTAATGCTGACTAAAAGGAAAATTCAGTTTAGGGTTTAAAACCCTAATGTTGATTGCATGGAAAAGCTCAGTTTAAGGTTTAAAACCCTAATGCTGGCTGAAAGGAAAAAGTTCAGTTTAGGTTTAAAACCCTAATGCTGACTAAAAGGAAAAGTTCAGTTTAGGGTTTAAAACTCTAATGATTATTGCATGGAAAAGCTCAGTTTAGGGTTTAAAACCCTAATGCTGGCTGAAAGGAAAACGTTCAGTTTAGGGTTTAAAACCCTAATGCTGACTAAAAAGAAAAGTTCAGTTTAGGTTTTAAAACCCTAATGCTGACTGAAAGAAAAAGTTCAGTTTAGGGTTTAAAACCCTAATGCTGACTGAAAGAAAAAGTTCAGTTTAGGGTTTAAAACCCTAATGCTGACTGGAAGGAAAAGTTCAGTTTAAGGTTTAAAACCCTAATGCTGACCAAAAGGAAAATTCAGTTTAGGGTTTAAAACCCTAATGCTGATTACATGGAATAGCTCAGTTTAGGGTTTAAAACCCTAATGCTGATTGCATGGAAAAGCTCAGTTTAGGGTTTAAAACCTTAATGCTGGCTGAAAGGAAAAAGTTCAGTTTAGGGTTTAAAACCCTAATGTTGATTGCATGGAAAAGCTCAGTTTAGGGTTTAAAACCCTAATGCTGGCTGAATGGAAAAAGTTCAGTTTAGGGTTTAAAACCCTAATGCTGACTAAAAGGAAAATTCAGTTTAGGGTTTAAAACCCTAATGCTGATTGCATGGAAAAGCTCAGTTTAGGGTTTAAAACCCTAATGCTGGCTGAAAGGAAAAAGTTCAGTTTAGGTTTAAAACCCTAATGCTGACTAAAAGGAAAAGTTCAGTTTAGGGTTTATAACTCTAATGCTGATTGCATGGAAAAGCTCAGTTTAGGGTTTAAAACCCTAATGCTGGCTGAAAGGAAAAAGTTCAGTTTAGGGTTTAAAACCCTAATGCTGAATAAAAGGAAAAGTTCAGTTTAGGTTTTAAAACCCTAATGCTGACTGAAAGAAAAAGTTTAGTTTAGGGTTTAAAAACCTAATGCTGACTGAAAGAAAAAGTTCAGTTTAGGGTTTAAAACCCTAATGCTGACTGGAAGGAAAAGTTCAGTTTAGGGTTTAAAACCCTAATGCTGACCAAAAGGAAAATTCAGTTTAGGGTTTAAAACCCTAATGCTGATTACATGGAAAAGCTCAGTTTAGGGTTTAAAACCCTAATGCTGACTAAAAGAAAAATTCAGTTTAGGGTTTAAAACCCTAATGCTGATTACATGGAAAAGCTCAGTTTAGGGTTTAAAACCCTAATGCTGGCTGAATGGAAAAAGTTCAGTTTAGGGTTTAAAACCCTAATGCTGACTAAAAGGAAAATTCAGTTTAGGGTTTAAAACACTAATGCTGATTGCATGGAAAAGCTCAGTTTAGGGTTTAAAACCTTAATGCTGGATGAATGGAAAAAGTTCAGTTTAGGGTTTAAAACCCTAATGCTGATTGCATGGAAAAGCTCAGTTTAGGGTTTAAAACCCTAATGCTGGCTGAAAGGAAAAAGTTCAGTTTAGGGTTTAAAACCCTAATGCTGATTGCATGGAAAAGCTCAGTTTAGGGTTTAAAACCCTAATGTTGGCTGAATGGAAAAAGTTCAGTTTAGGGTTTAAAACCCTAATGCTGACTAAAAGGAAAATTCAGTTTAGGGTTTATAACCCTAATGCTGACTGAAAGAAAAGGTTCAGTTTAGGGTTTAAATCCCTAATGCTGACTGAAAGAAAAAGTTCAGTTTAGGGTTTAAAACCCTAATGCTGACTGGAAGGAACAGTTCAGTTTAGGGTTTAAAACCCAAATGCTGACTGGAAGGAAAAGTTCAGTTTAGGGTTTAAAACCCTAATGCTGACCAAAAGGAAAATTCAGTTTAGGGTTTAAAACCCTAATGCTGATTACATGGAAAAGCTCAGTTTAGGGTTTAAAACCCTAATGCTGATTGCATGGAAAAGCTCAGTTTAGGGTTTAAAACCTTAATGCTGGCTGAAAGGAAAAAGTTTAGTTTAGGGTTTAAAACCCTAATGCTGATTGCATGGAAAAGCTCAGTTTAGGGTTTAAAACCCTAATGCTGGCTGAATGGAAAAAGTTCAGTTTAGGGTTTAAAACTCTAATGCTGACTAAAAGGAAAATTCAGTTTAGGGTTTATAACCCTAATGCTGATTGCATGGAAAAGCTCAGTTTAGGGTTTAAAACCATAATGCTAGCTGAAAGGAAAAAGTTCAGTTTAGGGTTTAAAACCCTAATGCTGACTAAAAGGAAAATTCAGTTTAGGGTTTAAAACCCTAATGCTGATTACATGGAAAAGCTCAGTTTAGGGTTTAAAACCCTAATGCTGGCTGAATGGAAAAAGTTCAGTCTAGGGTTTAAAACCCTAATGCTGACTAAAAGGAAAATTTAGTTTAGGGTTTAAAACCCTAATGCTGATTACATGGAAAAGCTCAGTTTAGGGTTTTAAAACCCTAATGCTGGCTGAAAGGAAAAGTTCAGTTTAGGGTTCAAATCCCTAATGCTGACTAAAAGGAAAATTCAGTTTAGGGTTTAAAACCCTAATGCTGACTAAAAGGGAAAGTTCAGTTTAGGGTTTAAAACCCTAATGCTGACTGGAAGGAAAAGTTCAGTTTAGGGTTTAAAACCCTAATGCTGACTAAAGGGAAAATTCAGTTTAGGGTTTAAAATCCTAATGCTGACTAAAAGGAAAATTCAGTTTAGGGTTTAAAACCCTAATGCTGATTACATGGAAAAGCTCAGTTTAGGGTTTTAAAACCCTAATGCTGGCTGAAAGGAAAATTTTAGTTTAGGGTTTAAAACCCTAATGCTGACTAAAAGGAAAATTCAGTTTAGGGTTTAAAACCCTAATGCTGATTGCATGGAAAAGCTCAGTTTAGGGTTTAAAACCCTAATGCTGGCTGAATGGAAAAAGTTCAGTTTAGGGTTTAAAACCCTAATGCTGATTGCATGGAAAAGCTCAGTTTAGGGTTTCAAACACTAATACTGGCTGAATGGAAAAGGTTCAGTTTAGGGTTTTAAACCCTAATGCTGAATAAAGGAAAATTCAGTTTAGGGTTTAAAACCCTAATGCTGACTGAAAGAAAAAGTTCAGTTTAGGGTTTAAAACCCTAATGCTGACTGAAAGAAAATGTTCAGTTTAGGGTTTAAAACCCTAATGCTGACTGGAAGGAAAAGTTCAGTTTAGGGTTTAAAACCCTAATGCTGACTAAAAGGAAAATTCATTTTAGGGTTTAAAACCCTAATGCTGATTACATGGAAAAGCTCAGTTTAGGGTTTAAAACCCTAATGCTGGCTGAATGGAAAAAGTTCAGTTTAGGGTTTAAAACCCTAATGCTGACTAAAAGGAAAATTCAGTTTAGGGTTTAAAACACTAATGCTGATTGCATGAAAAAGCCCAGTTTAGGGTTTAAAACCCTAATGCTGGCTGAATGGAAAAAGTTCAGTTTAGGGTTTAAAACCCTAATGCTGATTGCATGGAAAAGCTCAATTTAGGGTTTAAAACCCTAATGCTGGCTGAAAGGAAAACGTTCAGTTTAGGGTTTAAAACCCTAATGCTGATTGCATGGAAAAGCTCAGTTTAGGGTTTAAAACCCTAATGCTGGCTGAATGGAAAAAGTTCAGTTTAGGGTTTAAAACTCTAAGGCTGACTAAAAGGAAAATTCAGTTTAGGGTTTATAACCCTAATGCTGACTGAAAGAAAAAGTTCAGTTTAGGGTTTAAATCCCTAATGCTGACTGAAAGAAAAAGTTCAGTTTAGGGTTTAAAACCCTAATGCTGACTGGAAGGAAAAGTTCACTTTAGGGTTTAAAACCCTAATGCTGACTGGAAGGAAAAGTTTAGTTTAGGGTTTAAAACCCTAATGCTGACTAAAAGGAAAATTCAGTTTACGGTTTAAAACCCTAATGCTGATTACATGGAAAGCTCAGTTTAGGGTTTAAAACCCTAATGCTGGCTGAATGGAAAAGGTTCAGTTTAGGGTTTAAAACCCTAATGCTGACTAAAAGGAAAATTTAGTTTAGGGTTTAAAACCCTAATGCTGATTGCATGGAAAAGCTCAGTTTAGGGTTTAAAACCCTAATGCTGGCTGAAAGGAAAAAGTTCAGTTTAGGGTTTAAAACCCTAATGCTGACTAAAAGGAAAATTCAGTTTAGGGTTTAAAACCCTAATGCTGATTACATGGAAAAGCTCAGTTTATGGTTTAAAACCCTAATGCTGGCTGAAAGGAAAAGTTCAGTTTAGGGTTTAAAACACTAATGCTGACTAGAAGGAAAATTCAGTTTAGGGTTTAAAACCCTAATGCTGATTGCATGGAAAAGCTCAGTTTAGGGTTAAAAACCCTAATGTTGGCTGAATGGAAAAAGTTCAGTTTAGGGTTTAAAACCCTAATGCTGATTGCATGGAAAAGCTCAGTTTAGGGTTTAAAACCCTAATGCTGGCTGAATGGAAAAAGTTCAGTTTAGGGTTTAAAACCCTAATGCTGACTAAAAGGAAAATTCAGTTTAGGGTTTAAAACCCTAATGCTGATTGCATGGAAAAGCTCAATTTAGGGTTTAAAACCCTAATGTTGGCTGAAAGGAAAAAGTTCAGTTTAGGGTTTACAACCCTAATGCTGACTAAAAGGAAAAGTTCAGTTTAGGGTTTAAACCCTAATGCTGATTGCATGGAAAAGCTCAGTTTAGGGTTTAAAACCCTAATGCTGGCTGAAAGGAAAAAGTTCAGTTTAGGGTTTAAAACCCTAATGCTGACTAAAAGGAAAAGTTCAGTTTAGGGTTTAAAACCCTAATGCTGACTGAAAAAAAAGTTCAGTTTAGGGTTTAAAACTCTAATGCTGACTGAAAAAAAAAGTTCAGTTTAGGGTTTAAAACCCTAATGCTGGCTAAAAGGAAAAAGTTCAGTTTAGGGTTTAAAACCCTAATGCTGATTGCATGGAAAAGCTCAGTTTAGGGTTTAAAACCTTAATGCTGGCTGAAAGGAAAAAGTTCAGTTTAGGGTTTAAAACCCTAATGCTGATTACATGGAAAAGCTCAGTTTAGGGTTTAAAACCCTAATGCTGGCTGAATGGAAAAAGTTCAGTTTAGGGTTTAAAACCCTAATGCTGACTAAAAGGAAAATTCAGTTTAGGGTTTAAAACCCTAATGCTGATTGCATGGAAAAGCTCAGTTTAGGGTTTAAAACCCTAATGCTGACTAAAAGGAAACGTTCAGTTTAGGGTTTAAAACTCTAATGCTGATTGCATGGAAAAGCTCAGTTTAGGGTTTAAAACCCTAATGCTGGCTGAAAGGAAAAAGTTCAGTTTAGGGTTTAAAACCCTAATGCTGACTAAAAGGAAAAGTTCAGTTTAGGTTTTAAAACCCTAATGCTGACTGAAAGAAAAAGTTCAGTTTAGGGTTTAAAACTCTAATGCTGACTGAAAGAAAAAGTTCAGTTTAGGGTTTAAAACCCTAATGCTGATTACATGGAAAAGCTCAATTTAGGGTTTAAAACCCTAATGCTGACTAAAAGGTAAATTTAGTTTAGGGTTTAAAACCCTAATGCTGATTACATGGAAAAGCTCAGTTTAGGGTTTAAAACCCTAATGCTGACTAAAAGGAAAATTCAGTTTAGGGTTTAAAACCCTAATACTGATTGCATGGAAAAGCTCAGTTTAGGGTTTAAAACCCTAATGCTGGCTGAAAGAAAAAAGTTCAGTTTAGGGTTTAAAACCCTAATGCTGACTAAAGGAAAAATTTAGTTTAGGGTTTAAAACCCTAATGCTGACTAAAAGGAAAATTCAGTTTAGGGTTTAAAACACTAATGCTGATTACATGGAAAAGCTCAGTTTAGGGTTTTAAAACCCTAATGCTGGCTGAAAGGAAAAGTTCAGTTTAGGGTTTAAAACCCTAATGCTGACTAAAAGGAGAATTCAGTTTAGGGTTTAAAACCCTAATGCTGACTAAAAGGGAAAGTTCAGTTTAGGGTTTTAAACCCTAATGCTGACTGGAAGGAAAAGTTCAGTTTAGGGTTTAAAACCCTAATGCTGACTAAAAGGAAAATTCAGTTTAGGGTTTAAAATCCTAATGCTAACTAAAAGGAAAATTCAGTTTAGGGTTTAAAACCCTAATGCTGATTACATGGAAAAGCTCAGTTTAGGGTTTTAAAACCCTAATGCTGGCTGAAAGGAAAAGTTCAGTTTAGGGTTTAAAACCCTAATGCTGACTAAAAGAAAAATTCAGTTTAGGGTTTAAAACCCTAATGCTGATTGCATGGAAAAGCTCAGTTTAGGGTTTAAAACCCTAATGCTGGCTGAATGGAAAAAGTTCAGTTTAGGGTTTAAAACCCTAATGCTGATTGCATGGAAAAGCTCAGTTTAGGGTTTAAAACCCTAATGCTGGCTGAAAGGAAAAAGTTTAGTTTAGGGTTTAAAACCCTAATGCTGACTAAAAGGAAAATTCAGTTTAGGGTTTAAAACCCTAATGCTGATTACATGGAAAAGCTCAGTTTATGGTTTAAAACCCTAATGCTGGCTGAAAGGAAAAGTTCAGTTTAGGGTTTAAAACACTAATGCTGACTAGAAGGAAAATTCAGTTTAGGGTTTAAAACCCTAATGCTGATTGCATGGAAAAGCTCAGTTTAGGGTTAAAAACCCTAATGTTGGCTGAATGGAAAAAGTTCAGTTTAGGGTTTAAAACCCTAATGTTGATTGCATGGAAAAGCTCAGTTTAGGGTTTAAAACCCTAATGCTGGCTGAATGGAAAAAGTTCAGTTTAGGGTTTAAAACCCTAATGCTGACTAAAAGGAAAATTCAGTTTAGGGTTTAAAACCCTAATGCTGATTGCATGGAAAAGCTCAATTTAGGGTTTAAAACCCTAATGTTGGCTGAAAGGAAAAAGTTCAGTTTAGGGTTTACAACCCTAATGCTGACTAAAAGGAAAAGTTCAGTTTAGGGTTTAAACCCTAATGCTGATTGCATGGAAAAGCTCAGTTTAGGGTTTAAAACCCTAATGCTGGCTGAAAGGAAAAAGTTCAGTTTAGGGTTTAAAACCCTAATGCTGACTAAAAGGAAAAGTTCAGTTTAGGGTTTAAAACCCTAATGCTGACTGAAAAAAAAGTTCAGTTTAGGGTTTAAAACTCTAATGCTGACTGAAAAAAAAAGTTCAGTTTAGGGTTTAAAACCCTAATGCTGGCTAAAAGGAAAAAGTTTAGTTTAGGGTTTAAAACCCTAATGCTGATTGCATGGAAAAGCTCAGTTTAGGGTTTAAAACCTTAATGCTGGCTGAAAGGAAAAAGTTCAGTTTAGGGTTTAAAACCCTAATGCTGATTACATGGAAAAGCTCAGTTTAGGGTTTAAAACCCTAATGCTGGCTGAATGGAAAAAGTTCAGTTTAGGGTTTAAAACCCTAATGCTGACTAAAAGGAAAATTCAGTTTAGGGTTTAAAACCCTAATGCTGATTGCATGGAAAAGCTCAGTTTAGGGTTTAAAACCCTAATGCTGACTAAAAGGAAACGTTCAGTTTAGGGTTTAAAACTCTAATGCTGATTGCATGGAAAAGCTCAGTTTAGGGTTTAAAACCCTAATGCTGGCTGAAAGGAAAAAGTTCAGTTTAGGGTTTAAAACCCTAATGCTGACTAAAAGGAAAAGTTCAGTTTAGGTTTTAAAACCCTAATGCTGACTGAAAGAAAAAGTTCAGTTTAGGGTTTAAAACTCTAATGCTGACTGAAAGAAAAAGTTCAGTTTAGGGTTTAAAACCCTAATGCTGATTACATGGAAAAGCTCAATTTAGGGTTTAAAACCCTAATGCTGACTAAAAGGTAAATTTAGTTTAGGGTTTAAAACCCTAATGCTGATTACATGGAAAAGCTCAGTTTAGGGTTTAAAACCCTAATGCTGACTAAAAGGAAAATTCAGTTTAGGGTTTAAAACCCTAATACTGATTGCATGGAAAAGCTCAGTTTAGGGTTTAAAACCCTAATACTGGCTGAAAGAAAAAGTTCAGTTTAGGGTTTAAAACCCTAATGCTGACTAAAGGAAAAATTTAGTTTAGGGTTTAAAACCCTAATGCTGACTAAAAGGAAAATTCAGTTTAGGGTTTAAAACACTAATGCTGATTACATGGAAAAGCTCAGTTTAGGGTTTTAAAACCCTAATGCTGGCTGAAAGGAAAAGTTCAGTTTAGGGTTTAAAACCCTAATGCTGACTAAAAGGAGAATTCAGTTTAGGGTTTAAAACCCTAATGCTGACTAAAAGGGAAAGTTCAGTTTAGGGTTTTAAACCCTAATGCTGACTGGAAGGAAAAGTTCAGTTTAGGGTTTAAAACCCTAATGCTGACTAAAAGGAAAATTCAGTTTAGGGTTTAAAATCCTAATGCTAACTAAAAGGAAAATTCAGTTTAGGGTTTAAAACCCTAATGCTGATTACATGGAAAAGCTCAGTTTAGGGTTTTAAAACCCTAATGCTGGCTGAAAGGAAAAGTTCAGTTTAGGGTTTAAAACCCTAATGCTGACTAAAAGAAAAATTCAGTTTAGGGTTTAAAACCCTAATGCTGATTGCATGGAAAAGCTCAGTTTAGGGTTTAAAACCCTAATGCTGGCTGAATGGAAAAAGTTCAGTTTAGGGTTTAAAACCCTAATGCTGATTGCATGGAAAAGCTCAGTTTAGGGTTTAAAACCCTAATGCTGGCTGAATGGAAAAAGTTCAGTTTAGGGTTTAAAACCCTAATGCTGACTAAAAGGAAAATTCAGTTTAGAGTTTAAAACCCTAATGCTGACTGAAAGAAAAAGTTCAGTTTAGGGTTTAAAACCCTAATGCTGACTAAAAGGAAAAATCAGTTTAGGGTTTAAAACACTAATGTTGATTGCATGGAAAAGCTCAGTTTAGGGTTTAAAACCCTAATGCTGGCTGAAAGGAAAAAGTTCAGTTTAGGGTTTAAAACCCTAATGCTGACTAAAAGGAAAAGTTCAGTTTAGGGTTTAAAACCCTAATGCTGACTGAAAGAAAAAGTTCAGTTTAGGGTTTAAAACCCTAATGCTGACTGAAAGAAAAAGTTCAGTTTAGGGTTTAAAACCCTAATGCTGACTAAAAGGAAAAGTTCAGTTTAGGGTTTAAAACCCTAATGCTGACTGAAAGAAAAAGTTTAGTTTAGGGTTTAAAACCCTAATGCTGACTGAAAGAAAAAGTTCAGTTTAAGGTTTAAAACCCTAATGCTGACTGGAAGGAAAAGTTCAGTTTAGGGTTTAAATCCCTAATTCTGATTGCATGGAAAAGCTCAGTATAGGGTTTAAAACCCTAATGCTAGCTGAAAGGAAAAAGTTCAGTTTAGGGTTTAAAACCCTAATGCTGACTAAAAGGAAAAGTTCAGTTTAGGGTTTAAAACCCTAATGCTGATTGCATGGAAAAGCTCAGTTTAGGGTTTAAAACCCTAATGCTGGCTGAAAGGAAAAAGTTCAGTTTAGGGTTTAAAACCCTAATGCTGACTAAAAGGAAAAGTTCAGTTTAGGGTTTAAAACCCTAATGCTGACTGAAAGAAAAAGTTCAGTTTAGGGTTTAAAACCCTAATGCTGACTGAAAGAAAAAGTTCAGTTTAGGGTTTAAAACCCTAATGCTGACTGGAAGGAAAAGTTCAGTTTAGGGTTTAAAACCCTAATGCTGATTGCATGGAAAAGCTCAGTTTAGGGTTTAAAACCTTAATGCTGGCTGAAAGGAAAAAGTTCAGTTTAGGGTTTAAAACCCTAATGCTGATTGCATGGAAAAGCTCAGTTTAGGGTTTAAAACCCTAATGCTGGCTGAATGGAAAAAGTTCAGTTTAGGGTTTAAAACCCTAATGCTGACTAAAAAGAAAATTCAGTTTAGGGTTTCAAACCCTAATGCTGATTGCATGGAAAAGCTCAATTTAGGGTTTAAAACCCTAATGCTAGCTGAAAGGAAAAAGTTCAGTTTAGGTTTAAAACCCTAATGCTGACTAAAAGGAAAAGTTCAGTTTAGGGTTTAAAACTCTAATGCTGATTGCATGGAAAAGCTCAGTTTAGGGTTTAAAACCCTAATGCTGGCTGAAAGGAAAAAGTTCAGTTTAGGGTTTAAAACCCTAATGCTGACTAAAAGGAAAAGTTCAGTTTAGGTTTTAAAACCCTAATGCTGACTGAAAGAAAAAGTTCAGTTTAGGGTTTAAAACCCTAATGCTGACTGAAAGAAAAAGTTCAGTTTAGGGTTTAAAACCCAAATGCTGACTGGAAGGAAAAGTTCAGTTTAGGGTTTAAAACCCAAATGCTGACCAAAAGGAAAATTCAGTTTAGGGTTTAAAACCCTAATGCTGATTACATGGAAAAGCTCAGTTTAGGGTTTAAAACCCTAATGCTGATTGCATGGAAAAGCTCAGTTTAGGGTTTAAAACCTTAATGCTGGCTGAAAGGAAAAAGTTTAGTTTGGGTTTAAAACCCTAATGCTGATTGCATGGAAAAGCTCAGTTTAGGGTTTAAAACCCTAATGCTGGCTGAATGGAAAAAGTTCAGTTTAGGGTTTAAAACCCTAATGCTGACTAAAAGGAAAATTCAGTTTAGGGTTTATAACCCTAATGCTGATTGCATGGAAAAGCTCAGTTTAGGGTTTAAAACCATAATGCTAGCTGAAAGGAAAAAGTTCAGTTTAGGGTTTAAAACCCTAATGCTGACTAAAAGGAAAATTCAGTTTAGGGTTTAAAACCCTAATGCTGATTACATGGAAAAGCTCAGTTTAGGGTTTAAAACCCTAATGCTGGCTGAATGGAAAAAGTTCAGTTTAGGGTTTAAAACCCTAATGCTGACTAAAAGGAAAATTCAGTTTAGGGTTTAAAACACTAATGCTGATTGCATGGAAAAAGCTCAGTTTAGGGTTTAAAACCTTAATGCTGGATGAATGGAAAAAGTTCAGTTTAGGGTTTAAAACCCTAATGCTGATTGCATGGAAAAGCTCAGTTTAGGGTTTAAAACCCTAATGCTGGCTGAAAGGAAAAAGTTCAGTTTAGGGTTTAAAACCCTAATGCTGATTGCATGGAAAAGCTCAGTTTAGGGTTTAAAACCCTAATGCTGGCTGAATGGAAAAAGTTCAGTTTAGGGTTTAAAACCCTAATGCTGACTAAAAGGAAAATTCAGTTTAGGGTTTATAACCCTAATGCTGACTGAAAGAAAAGGTTCAGTTTAGGGTTTAAATCCCTAATGCTGACTGAAAGAAAAAGTTCAGTTTAGGGTTTAAAACCCTAATGCTGACTGGAAGGAACAGTTCAGTTTAGGGTTTAAAACCCTAATGCTGACTAAAAGGAAAATTCAGTTTACGGTTTAAAACCCTAATGCTGATTACATGGAAAACTCAGTTTAGGGTTTAAAACCCTAATGCTGGCTGAATGGAAAAGGTTCAGTTTAGGGTTTAAAACCCTAATGCTGACTAAAAGGAAAATTCAGTTTAGGGTTTAAAACCCTAATGCTGATTGCATGGAAAAGCTCAGTTTAGGGTTTAAAACCCTAATGCTGGCTGAAAGGAAAAAGTTCAGTTTAGGGTTTAAAACCCTAATGCTGACTAAAAGGAAAATTCAGTTTAGGGTTTAAAACCCTAATGCTGATTACATGGAAAAGCTCAGTTTAGGGTTTAAAACCCTAATGCTGGCTGAAAGGAAAGTTCAGTTTAGGGTTTAAAACCCTAATGCTGACTAGAAGGAAAATTCAGTTTATGGTTTAAAACCCTAATGCTGATTGCATGGAAAAGCTCAGTTTAGGGTTTAAAACCCTAATGCTGGCTGAATGGAAAAAGTTCAGTTTAGGGTTTAAAACCCTAATGCTGATTGCATGGAAAAGCTCAGTTTAGGGTTTAAAACCCTAATGCTGGCTGAATGGAAAAAGTTCAGTTTAGGGTTTAAAACCCTAATGCTGACTAAAAGGAAAATTCAGTTTAGGGTTTAAAACCCTAATGCTGATTGCATGGAAAAGCTCAGTTTAGGGTTTAAAACCCTAATGCTGGCTGAAAGGAAAAAGTTCAGTTTAGGGTTTAAAACCCTAATGCTGACTAAAAGGAAAATTCAGTTTAGGGTTTAAAACCCTAATGCTGATTACATGGAAAAGCTCAGTTTAGGGTTTAAAACTCTAATGCAGCCTGAAAGAAAAAGTTCAGTTTAGGGTTTAAAACCCTAATGCTGACTGGAAGGAAAATTTCAGTTTAGGGTTTAAAACCCTAATGTTGATTGCATGGAAAAGCTCAGTTTAGGGTTTAAAACCTTAATGCTGGCTGAAAGGAAAAAGTTCAGTTTAGGGTTTAAAACCCTAATGCTGATTGCATGGAAAAGCTTAGTTTAGGGTTTAAAACCCTAATGCTGGCTGAATGGAAAAAGTTCAGTTTAGGTTTTAAAACCCTAATGCTGACTAAAAGGAAAATTCAGTTTAGGGTTTAAAACCCTAATGTTGATTGCATGGAAAAGCTCAGTTTAGGGTCTAAAACCCTAATGCTAGCTGAAAGGAAAAAGTTCAGTTTAGGGTTTAAAACCCTAATGCTGACTAAAAGGAAAAGTTCAGTTTAGGGTTTAAAACTCTAATGTTGATTGCATGGAAAAGCTTAGTTTAGGGTTTAAAACCCTAATGCTGGCTGAAAGGAAAAAGTTCAGTTTAGGGTTTAAAACCCTAATGCTGACTAAAAGGAAAAGTTCAGTTTAGGTTTTAAAACCCTAATGCTGACTGAAAGAAAAAGTTCAGTTTAGGGTTTAAAACCCTAATGCTGACTGAAAGAAAAAGTTCAGTTTAGGGTTTAAAACCCAAATGCTGACTGGAAGGAAAAGTTCAGTTTAGGGTTTAAAACCCTAATGCTGACCAAAAGGAAAATTCAGTTTAGGGTTTAAAACCCTAATGCTGATTACATGGAAAAGCTCAGTTTAGGGTTTAAAACCCTAATGCTGATTGCATGGAAAAGCTCAGTTTAGGGTTTAAAACCTTAATGCTGGCTGAAAGGAAAAAGTTTAGTTTAGGGTTTAAAACCCTAATGCTGATTGCATGGAAAAGCTCAGTTTAGGGTTTAAAACCCTAATGCTGGCTGAATGGAAAAAGTTCAGTTTAGGGTTTAAAACCCTAATGCTGACTAAAAGGAAAATTCAGTTTAGGGTTTATAACCCTAATGCTGATTGCATGGAAAAGCTCAGTTTAGGGTTTAAAACCATAATGCTAGCTGAAAGGAAAAAGTTCAGTTTAGGGTTTAAAACCCTAATGCTGACTAAAAGGAAAATTCAGTTTAGGGTTTAAAACCCTAATGCTGTTTACATGGAAAAGCTCAGTTTAGGGTTTAAAACCCTAATGCTGGCTGAATGGAAAAAGTTCAGTTTAGGGTTTAAAACCCTAATGCTGACTAAAAGGAAAATTCAGTTTAGGGTTTAAAACACTAATGCTGATTGCATGGAAAAGCTCAGTTTAGGGTTTAAAACCTTAATGCTGGATGAATGGAAAAAGTTCAGTTTAGGGTTTAAAACCCTAATGCTGATTGCATGGAAAAGCTCAGTTTAGGGTTTAAAACCCTAATGCTGATTGCATGGAAAAGCTCAGTTTAGGGTTTAAAACCCTAATGCTGGCTGAAAGGAAAAAGTTCAGTTTAGGGTTTAAAACCCTAATGCTGATTGCATGGAAAAGCTCAGTTTAGGGTTTAAAACCCTAATGCTGACTAAAAGGAAAATTCAGTTTAGGGTTTATAACCCTAATGCTGACTGAAAGAAAAGGTTCAGTTTAGGGTTTAAATCCCTAATGCTGACTGAAAGAAAAAGTTCAGTTTAGGGTTTAAAACCCTAATGCTGACTGGAAGGAACAGTTCAGTTTAGGGTTTAAAACCCTAATGCTGACTAAAAGGAAAATTCAGTTTACGGTTTAAAACCCTAATGCTGATTACATGGAAAACTCAGTTTAGGGTTTAAAACCCTAATGCTGGCTGAATGGAAAAGGTTCAGTTTAGGGTTTAAAACCCTAATGCTGACTAAAAGGAAAATTCAGTTTAGGGTTTAAAACCCTAATGCTGATTGCATGGAAAAGCTCAGTTTAGGGTTTAAAACCCTAATGCTGGCTGAAAGGAAAAAGTTCAGTTTAGGGTTTAAAACCCTAATGCTGACTAAAAGGAAAATTCAGTTTAGGGTTTAAAACCCTAATGCTGATTACATGGAAAAGCTCAGTTTAGGGTTTAAAACCCTAATGCTGGCTGAAAGGAAAGTTCAGTTTAGGGTTTAAAACCCTAATGCTGACTAGAAGGAAAATTCAGTTTATGGTTTAAAACCCTAATGCTGATTGCATGGAAAAGCTCAGTTTAGGGTTTAAAACCCTAATGCTGGCTGAATGGAAAAAGTTCAGTTTAGGGTTTAAAACCCTAATGCTGATTGCATGGAAAAGCTCAGTTTAGGGTTTAAAACCCTAATGTTGGCTGAATGGAAAAAGTTCAGTTTAGGGTTTAAAACCCTAATGCTGACTAAAAGGAAAATTCAGTTTAGGGTTTAAAACCCTAATGCTGATTGCATGGAAAAGCTCAGTTTAGGGTTTAAAACCCTAATGCTGGCTGAAAGGAAAAAGTTCAGTTTAGGGTTTAAAACCCTAATGCTGACTAAAAGGAAAATTCAGTTTAGGGTTTAAAACCCTAATGCTGATTACATGGAAAAGCTCAGTTTAGGGTTTAAAACTCTAATGCAGCCTGAAAGAAAAAGTTCAGTTTAGGGTTTAAAACCCTAATGCTGACTGGAAGGAAAAGTTCAGTTTAGGGTTTAAAACCCTAATGTTGATTGCATGGAAAAGCTCAGTTTAGGGTTTAAAACCTTAATGCTGGCTGAAAGGAAAAAGTTCAGTTTAGGGTTTAAAACCCTAATGCTGATTGCATGGAAAAGCTTAGTTTAGGGTTTAAAACCCTAATGCTGGCTGAATGGAAAAAGTTCAGTTTAGGTTTTAAAACCCTAATGCTGACTAAAAGGAAAATTCAGTTTAGGGTTTAAAACCCTAATGCTGATTGCATGGAAAAGCTCAGTTTAGGGTCTAAAACCCTAATGCTAGCTGAAAGGAAAAAGTTCAGTTTAGGGTTTAAAACCCTAATGCTGACTAAAAGGAAAAGTTCAGTTTAGGGTTTAAAACTCTAATGTTGATTGCATGGAAAAGCTCAGTTTAGGGTTTAAAACCCTAATGCTGGCTGAAAGGAAAAAGTTCAGTTTAGGGTTTAAAACCCTAATGCTGACTAAAAGGAAAAGTTCAATTTAGGTTTTAAAACCCTAATGCTGACTGAAAGAAAAAGTTCAGTTTAGGGTTTAAAACCCTAATGCTGACTGAAAGAAAAAGTTCAGTTTAGGGTTTAAAACCCTAATGCTGATTACATGGAAAAGCTCAATTTAGGGTTTAAAACACTAATGATGACTAAAAGGTAAATTCAGTTTAGGGTTTAAAACCCTAATGCTGATTACATGGAAAAGCTCAGTTTAGGGTTTAAAACCCTAATGCTGACTAAAAGGAAAATTCAGTTTAGGGTTTAAAACCCTAATGCTGATTGCATGGAAAAGCTCTGTTTAGGGTTTAAAACCCTAATGCTGGCTGAAAGGAAAAAGTTCAGTTTAGGTTTTAAAACCCTAATGCTGACTAAAGGAAAAATTTAGTTTAGGGTTTAATACCCTAATGCTGACTAAAAGGAAAATTCAGTTTAGGGTTTAAAACACTAATGCTGATTACATGGAAAAGCTCAGTTTAGGGTTTTAAAACCCTAATGCTGGCTGAAAGGAAAAGTTCAGTAAAGGGTTTAAAACCCTAATGCTGACTAAAAGGAGAATTCAGTTTAGGGTTTAAAACCCTAATGCTGACTAAAAGGGAAAGTTCAGTTTAGGGTTTAAAACCCTAATGCTGACTGGAAGGAAAAGTTCAGTTTATGGTTTAAAACCCTAATGCTGACTAAAAGGAAAATTCAGTTTAGGGTTTAAAATCCTAATGCTAACTAAAAGGAAAAATCAGTTTAGGGTTTAAAACCCTAATGCTGATTACATGGAAAAGCTCAGTTTAGAGTTTTAAAACCATAATGCTGGCTGAAAGGAAAAGTTCAGTTTAGGGTTTAAAACCCTAATGCTGACTAAAAGGAAAATTCAGTTTAGGGTTTAAAACCCTAATGCTGATTGCATGGAAAAGCTCAGTTTAGGGTTTAAAACCCTAATGCTGGCTGAATGGAAAAAGTTCAGTTTAGGGTTTAAAACCCTAATGCTGATTGCATGGAAAAGCTCAGTTTAGGGTTTAAAACCCTAATACTGGCTGAATGGAAAAAGTTCAGTTTAGGGTTTAAAACCCTAATGCTGACTAAAAGGAAAATTCAGTTTAGAGTTTAAAACCCTAATGCTGACTGAAAGAAAAAGTTCAGTTTAGGGTTTAAAACCCTAATGCTGACTGAAAGAAAAAGTTCAGTTTAGGGTTTAAAACCCTAATGCTGACTGGAAGGAAAAGTTCAGTTTAGGGTTTAAAACCCTAATGCTGACTAAAAGGATAATTCATTTTAGGGTTTAAAACCCTAATGCTGATTACATGGAAAAGCTCAGTTTAGGGTTTAAAACCCTAATGCTGGCTGAATGGAAAAAGTTCAGTTTAGGGTTTAAAACCTTAATGTTGACTAAAAGGAAAATTCAGTTTAGGGTTTAAAACACTAATGTTGATTGCATGGAAAAGCTCAGTTTAGGGTTTAAAACCCTAATGCTGGTTGAAAGGAAAAAGTTCAGTTTAGGGTTTAAAACCCTAATGCTGACTAAAAGGAAAAGTTCAGTTTAGGGTTTAAAACCTTAATGCTGACTGAAAGAAAAAGTTCAGTTTAGGGTTTAAAACCCTAATGCTGACCAAAAGGAAAATTCAGTTTAGGGTTTAAAACCCTAATGCTGATTACATGGAGAAGCTCAGTTTAGGGTTTAAAACCCTAATGCTGACTGAAAGAAAAAGTTCAGTTTAGGGTTTAAAACCCTAATGCTGACTGGAAGGAAAAGTTCAGTTTAGGGTTTAAAACCCTAATGCTGACCAAAAGGAAAATTCAGTTTAGGGTTTAAAACCCTAATGCTGATTACATAGAAAAGCTCAGTTTAGGGTTTAAAACCCTAATGCTGATTGCATGGAAAAGCTCAGTTTAGGGTTTAAAACCTTAATGCTGGCTGAAAGGAAAAAGTTTAGTTTAGGGTTTAAAACCCTAATGCTGATTGCATGGAAAAGCTCAGTTTAGGGTTTAAAACCCTAATGCTGGCTGAATGGAAAAAGTTCAGTTTAGGGTTTAAAACCCTAATGCTGACTAAAAGGAAAATTCAGTTTAGGGTTTATAACCCTAATGCTGATTGCATGGAAAAGCTCAGTTTAGGGTTTAAAACCATAATGCTAGCTGAAAGGAAAAAGTTCAGTTTAGGGTTTAAAACCCTAATGCTGACTAAAAGGAAAATTCAGTTTAGGGTTTCAAACCCTAATGCTGATTGCATGGAAAAGCTCAATTTAGGGTTTAAAACCCTAATGCTGGCTGAAAGGAAAAAGTTCAGTTTAGGTTTAAAACCCTAATGCTGACTAAAAGGAAAAGTTCAGTTTAGGGTTTAAAACTCTAATGCTGATTGCATGGAAAAGCTCAGTTTAGGGTTTAAAACCCTAATGCTGGCTGAAAGGAAAAAGTTCAGTTTAGGGTTTAAAACCCTAATGCTGACTAAAAGGAATAGTTCAGTTTAGGTTTTAAAACCCTAATGCTGACTGAAAGAAAAAGTTCAGTTTAGGGTTTAAAACCCTAATGCTGACTGAAAGAAAAAGTTCAGTTTAGGGTTTAAAACCCTAATGCTGACTGGAAGGAAAAGTTCAGTTTAGGGTTTAAAACCCTAATGCTGACCAAAAGGAAAATTCAGTTTAGGGTTTAAAACCCTAATGCTGATTACATGGAAAAGCTCAGTTTAGGGTTTAAAACCCTAATGCTGATTGCATGGAAAAGCTCAGTTTAGGGTTTAAAACCTTAATGCTGGCTGAAAGGAAAAAGTTTAGTTTAGGGTTTAAAACCCTAATGCTGATTGCATGGAAAAGCTCAGTTTAGGGTTTAAAACCCTAATGCTGGCTGAATGGAAAAAGTTCAGTTTAGGGTTTAAAACCCTAATGCTGACTAAAAGGAAAATTCAGTTTAGGGTTTATAACCCTAATGCTGATTGCATGGAAAAGCTCAGTTTAGGGTTTAAAACCATAATGCTAGCTGAAAGGAAAAAGTTCAGTTTAGGGTTTAAAACCCTAATGCTGACTAAAAGGAAAATTCAGTTTAGGGTTTAAAACCCTAATGCTGATTACATGGAAAAGCTCAGTTTAGGGTTTAAAACCCTAATGCTGGCTGAATGGAAAAAGTTCAGTTTAGGGTTTAAAACCCTAATGTTGACTAAAAGGAAAATTCAGTTTAGGGTTTAAAACACTAATGTTGATTGCATGGAAAAGCTCAGTTTAGGGTTTAAAACCCTAATGCTGGATGAATGGAAAAAGTTCAGTTTAGGGTTTAAAACCCTAATGCTGATTGCATGGAAAAGCTCAGTTTAGGGTTTAAAACCCTAATGTTGGCTGAAAGGAAAAAGTTCAGTTTAGGGTTTAAAACCCTAATGCTGGCTGAATGGAAAAAGTTCAGTTTAGGGTTTAAAACCCTAATGCTGACTAAAAGGAAAATTCAGTTTAGGGTTTATAACCCTAATGCTGACTGAAAGAAAAGGTTCAGTTTAGGGTTTAAATCCCTAATGCTGACTGAAAGAAAAAGTTCAGTTTAGGGTTTAAAACCCTAATGCTGACTGGAAGGAAAAGTTCACTTTAGGGTTTAAAACCCTAATGCTGACTAAAAGGAAAATTCAGTTTACGGTTTAAAACCCTAATGCTGATTACATGGAAAACTCAGTTTAGGGTGTAAAACCCTAATGCTGGCTGAATGGAAAAGGTTCAGTTTAGGGTTTAAAACCCTAATGCTGACTAAAAGGAAAATTCAGTTTAGGGTTTAAAACCCTAATGCTGATTGCATGGAAAAGCTCAGTTTAGGGTTTAAAACCCTAATGTTGGCTGAAAGGAAAAAGTTCAGTTTAGGGTTTAAAACCCTAATGCTGACTAAAAGGAAAATTCAGTTTAGGGTTTAAAACCCTAATGCTGATTACATGGAAAAGCTCAGTTTAGGGTTTAAAACCCTAATGCTGGCTGAAAGGAAAAGTTCAGTTTAGGGTTTAAAACCCTAATGCTGACTAGAAGGAAAATTCAGTTTAGGGTTTAAAACCCTAATGCTGATTGCATGGAAAAGCTCAGTTTAGGGTTTAAAACCCTAATGCTGGCTGAATGGAAAAAGTTCAGTTTAGGGTTTAAAACCCTAATGCTGATTGCATGGAAAAGCTCAGTTTAGGGTTTAAAACCCTAATGCTGGCTGAATGGAAAAAGTTCAGTTTAGGGTTTAAAACCCTAATGCTGACTAAAAGGAAAATTCAGTTTAGGGTTTAAAACCCTAATGCTGATTGCATGGAAAAGCTCAGTTTAGGGTTTAAAACCCTAATGCTGGCTGATAGGAAAAAGTTCAGTTTAGGGTTTAAAACCCTAATGCTGACTAAAAGGAAAAGTTCAGTTTAGGGTTTAAACCCTAATGCTGATTGCATGGAAAAGCTCAGTTTAGGGTTTAAAACCCTAATGCTGGCTGAAAGGAAAAAGTTCAGTTTAGGGTTTAAAACCCTAATGCTGACTAAAAGGAAAAGTTCAGTTTAGGGTTTAAAACCCTAATGCTGACTGAAAGAAAAAGTTCAGTTTAGGGTTTAAAACTCTAATGCAGCCTGAAAGAAAAAGTTCAGTTTAGGGTTTAAAACCCTAATGCTGACTGGAAGGAAAAGTTCAGTTTAGGGTTTAAAACCCTAATGCTGATTGCATGGAAAAGCTCAGTTTAGGGTTTAAAACCTTAATGCTGGCTGAAAGGAAAAAGTTCAGTTTAGGGTTTAAAACCCTAATGCTGATTGCATGGAAAAGCTTAGTTTAGGGTTTAAAACCCTAATGCTGGCTGAATGGAAAAAGTTCAGTTTAGGGTTTAAAACCCTAATGCTGACTAAAAGGAAAATTCAGTTTAGGGTTTAAAACCCTAATGCTGATTGCATGGAAAAGCTCAGTTTAGGGTCTAAAACCCTAATGCTGGCTGAAAGGAAAAAGTTCAGTTTAGGGTTTAAAACCCTAATGCTGACTAAAAGGAAAAGTTCAGTTTAGGGTTTAAAACTCTAATGCTGATTGCATGGAAAAGCTCAGTTTAGGGTTTAAAACCCTAATGCTGGCTGAAAGGAAAAAGTTCAGTTTAGGGTTTAAAACCCTAATGCTGACTAAAAGGAAAAGTTCAATTTAGGTTTTAAAACCCTAATGCTGACTGAAAGAAAAAGTTCAGTTTAGGGTTTAAAACCCTAATGCTGACTGAAAGAAAAAGTTCAGTTTAGGGTTTAAAACCCTAATGCTGATTACATGGAAAAGCTCAATTTAGGGTTTAAAACACTAATGATGACTAAAAGGTAAATTCAGTTTAGGGTTTAAAACCCTAATGCTGATTACATGGAAAAGCTCAGTTTAGGGTTTAAAACCCTAATGCTGACTAAAAGGAAAATTCAGTTTAGGGTTTAAAACCCTAATGCTGATTGCATGGAAAAGCTCTGTTTAGGGTTTAAAACCCTAATGCTGGCTGAAAGGAAAAAGTTCAGTTTAGGTTTTAAAACCCTAATGCTGACTAAAGGAAAAATTTAGTTTAGGGTTTAAAACCCTAATGCTAACTAAAAGGAAAATTCAGTTTAGGGTTTAAAACACTAATGCTGATTACATGGAAAAGCTCAGTTTAGGGTTTTAAAACCCTAATGCTGGCTGAAAGGAAAAGTTCAGTTTAGGGTTTAAAACCCTAATGCTGACTAAAAGGAGAATTCGGTTTAGGGTTTAAAACCCTAATGCTGACTAAAAGGGAAAGTTCAGTTTAGGGTTTAAAACCCTAATGCTGACTGGAAGGAAAAGTTCAGTTTAGGGTTTAAAACCCTAATGCTGACTAAAAGGAAAATTCAGTTTAGGGTTTAAAATCCTAATGCTAACTAAAAGGAAAATTCAGTTTAGGGTTTAAAACCCTAATGCTGATTACATGGAAAAGCTCAGTTTAGGGTTTTAAAACCATAATGCTGGCTGAAAGGAAAAGTTCAGTTTAGGGTTTAAAACCCTAATGCTGACTAAAAGGAAAATTCAGTTTAGGGTTTAAAACCCTAATGCTGATTGCATGGAAAAGCTCAGTTTAGGGTTTAAAACTCTAATGCTGGCTGAATGGAAAAAGTTCAGTTTAGGGTTTAAAACCCTAATGCTGATTGCATGGAAAAGCTCAGTTTAGGGTTTAAAACCCTAATACTGGCTGAATGGAAAAAGTTCAGTTTAGGGTTTAAAACCCTAATGCTAACTAAAAGGAAAATTCAGTTTAGAGTTTAAAACCCTAATGCTGACTGAAAGAAAAAGTTCAGTTTAGGGTTTAAAACCCTAATGCTGACTGAAAGAAAAAGTTCAGTTTAGGGTTTAAAACCCTAATGCTGACTGGAAGGAAAAGTTCAGTTTAGGGTTTAAAACCCTAATGCTGACTAAAAGGATAATTCATTTTAGGGTTTAAAACCCTAATGCTGATTACATGGAAAAGCTCAGTTTAGGGTTTAAAACCCTAATGCTGGCTGAATGGAAAAAGTTCAGTTTAGGGTTTAAAACCCTAATGTTGACTAAAAGGAAAATTCAGTTTAGGGTTTAAAACACTAATGTTGATTGCATGGAAAAGCTCAGTTTAGGGTTTAAAACCCTAATGCTGGTTGAAAGGAAAAAGTTCAGTTTAGGGTTTAAAACCCTAATGCTGACTAAAAGGAAAAGTTCAGTTTAGGGTTTAAAACCCTAATGCTGATTGAAAGAAAAAGTTCAGTTTAGAGTTTAAAACCCTAATGCTGACCAAAAGGAAAATTCAGTTTAGGGTTTAAAACCCTAATGCTGATTACATGGAAAAGCTCAGTTTAGGGTTTAAAACCCTAATGCTGACTGAAAGAAAAAGTTCAGTTTAGGGTTTAAAACCCTAATGCTGACTGGAAGGAAAAGTTCAGTTTAGGGTTTAAAACCCTAATGCTGACCAAAAGGAAAATTCAGTTTAGGGTTTAAAACCCTAATGCTGATTACATGGAAAAGCTCAGTTTAGGGTTTAAAACCCTAATGCTGATTGCATGGAAAAGCTCAGTTTAGGGTTTAAAACCTTAATGCTGGCTGAGAGGAAAAAGTTTAGTTTAGGGTTTAAAACCCTAATGCTGATTGCATGGAAAAGCTCAGTTTAGGGTTTAAAACCCTAATGCTGGCTGAATGGAAAAAGTTCAGTTTAGGGTTTAAAACCCTAATGCTGACTAAAAGGAAAATTCAGTTTAGGGTTTATAACCCTAATGCTGATTGCATGGAAAAGCTCAGTTTAGGGTTTAAAACCATAATGCTAGCTGAAAGGAAAAAGTTCAGTTTAGGGTTTAAAACCCTAATGCTGACTAAAAGGAAAATTCAGTTTAGGGTTTAAAACCCTAATGCTGATTACATGGAAAAGCTCAGTTTAGGGTTTAAAACCCTAATGCTGGCTGAATGGAAAAAGTTCAGTTTAGGGTTTAAAACCCTAATGCTGACTAAAAGGAAAATTCAGTTTAGGGTTTAAAACACTAATGCTGATTGCATGGAAAAGCTCAGTTTATGGTTTAAAACCCTAATGCTGGATGAATGGAAAAAGTTCAGTTTAGGGTTTAAAACCCTAATGCTGATTGCATGGAAAAGCTCAGTTTAGGGTTTAAAACCCTAATGCTGGCTGAAAGGAAAAAGTTCAGTTTAGGGTTTAAAACCCTAATGCTGATTGCATGGAAAAGCTCAGTTTAGGGTTTAAAACCCTAATGCTGGCTGAATGGAAAAAGTTCAGTTTAGGGTTTAAAACCCTAATGCTGACTAAAAGGAAAATTCAGTTTAGGGTTTATAACCCTAATGCTGACTGAAAGAAAAGGTTCAGTTTAGGGTTTAAAACCCTAATGCTGACTGGAAGGAAAAGTTCAGTTTAGGGTATAAAACCCTAATGCTGACTAAAAGGAAAATTCAGTTTACGGTTTAAAACCCTAATGCTGATTACATGGAAAACTCAGTTTAGGGTTTAAAACCCTAATGCTGGCTGAATGGAAAAGGTTCAGTTTAGGGTTTAAAACCCTAATGCTGACTAAAAGGAAAATTCAGTTTAGGGTTTAAAACCCTAATGCTGATTGCATGGAAAAGCTCAGTTTAGGGTTTAAAACCCTAATGCTGGCTGAAAGGAAAAAGTTCAGTTTAGGGTTTAAAACCCTAATGCTGACTAAAAGGAAAATTCAGTTTAGGGTTTAAAACCCTAATGCTGATTACATGGAAAAGCTCAGTTTAGGGTTTAAAACCCTAATGCTGGCTGAAAGGAAAAGTTCAGTTTAGGGTTTAAAACCCTAATGCTGACTAGAAGGAAAATTCAGTTTAGGGTTTAAAACCCTAATGCTGATTGCATGGAGAAGCTCAGTTTAGGGTTTAAAACCCTAATGCTGGCTGAATGGAAAAAGTTCAGTTTAGGGTTTCAAACCCTAATGCTGATTGCATGGAAAAGCTCAGTTTAGGGTTTAAAACCCTAATGCTGGCTGAATGGAAAAAGTTCAGTTTAGGGTTTAAAACCCTAATGCTGACTAAAAGGAAAATTCAGTTTAGGGTTTAAAACCCTAATGCTGATTGCATGGAAAAGCTCAGTTTAGGGTTTAAAACCCTAATGCTGGCTGAAAGGAAAAAGTTCAGTTTAGGGTTTAAAACCCTAATGCTGACTAAAAGGAAAAGTTCAGTTTAGGGTTTAAACCCTAATGCTGATTGCATGGAAAAGCTTAGTTTAGGGTTTAAAACCCTAATGCTGGCTGAAAGGAAAAAGTTCAGTTTAGGGTTTAAAACCCTAATGCTGACTAAAAGGAAAAGTTCAGTTTAGGGTTTAAAACCCTAATGCTGACTGAAAGAAAAAGTTCAGTTTAGGGTTTAAAACTCTAATGCAGCCTGAAAGAAAAAGTTCAGTTTAGGGTTTAAAACCCTAATGCTGACTGGAAGGAAAAGTTCAGTTTAGGGTTTAAAACCCTAATGCTGATTGCATGGAAAAGCTCAGTTTAGGGTTTAAAACCTTAATGCTGGCTGAAAGGAAAAAGTTCAGTTTAGGGTTTAAAACCCTAATGCTGATTGCATGGAAAAGCTTAGTTTAGGGTTTAAAACCCTAATGCTAGCTGAATGGAAAAAGTTCAGTTTAGGGTTTAAAAACCTAATGCTGACTAAAAGGAAAATTCAGTTTAGGGTTTAAAACCCTAATGCTGATTGCATGGAAAAGCTCAGTTTAGGGTCTAAAACCCTAATGCTGGCTGAAAGGAAAAAGTTCAGTTTAGGGTTTAAAACCCTAATGTTGACTAAAAGGAAAAGTTCAGTTTAGGGTTTAAAACTCTAATGCTGATTGCATGGAAAAGCTCAGTTTAGGGTTTAAAACCCTAATGCTGGCTGAAAGGAAAAAGTTCAGTTTAGGGTTTAAAACCCTAATGCTGACTAAAAGGAAAAGTTCAATTTAGGTTTTAAAACCCTAATGCTGACTGAAAGAAAAAGTTCAGTTTAGGGTTTAAAACCCTAATGCTGACTGAAAGAAAAAGTTCAGTTTAGGGTTTAAAACCCTAATGCTGATTACATGGAAAAGCTCAATTTAGGGTTTAAAACCCTAATGATGACTAAAAGGTAAATTCAGTTTAGGGTTTAAAACCCTAATGCTGATTACATGGAAAAGCTCAGTTTAGGGTTTAAAACCCTAATGCTGACTAAAAGGAAAATTCAGTTTAGGGTTTAAAACCCTAATGCTGATTGCATGGAAAAGCTCTGTTTAGGGTTTAAAACCCTAATGCTGGCTGAAAGGAAAAAGTTCAGTTTAGGTTTTAAAACCCTAATGCTGACTAAAAGGAGAATTCGGTTTAGGGTTTAAAACCCTAATGCTGACTAAAAGGGAAAGTTCAGTTTAGGGTTTAAAACCCTAATGCTGACTGGAAGGAAAAGTTCAGTTTAGGGTTTAAAACCCTAATGCTGACTAAAAGGAAAATTCAGTTTAGGGTTTAAAATCCAAATGCTAACTAAAAGGAAAATTCAGTTTAGGGTTTAAAACCCTAATGCTGATTACATGGAAAAGCTCAGTTTAGGGTTTTAAAACCATAATGCTGACTGAAAGAAAAAGTTCAGTTTAGGGTTTAAAACCCTAATGCTGATTACATGGAAAAGCTCAATTTAGGGTTTAAAACCCTAATGATGACTAAAAGGTAAATTCAGTTTAGGGTTTAAAACACTAATGCTGATTACATGGAAAAGCTCAGTTTAGGGTTTTAAAACCCTAATGCTGGCTGAAAGGAAAAGTTCAGTTTAGGGTTTAAAACCCTAATGCTGACTAAAAGGAGAATTCGGTTTAGGGTTTAAAACCCTAATGCTGACTAAAAGGGAAAGTTCAGTTTAGGGTTTAAAACCCTAATGCTGACTGGAAGGAAAAGTTCAGTTTAGGGTTTAAAACCCTAATGCTGACTAAAAGGAAAATTCAGTTTAGGGTTTAAAATCCTAATGCTAACTAAAAGGAAAATTCAGTTTAGGGTTTAAAACCCTAATGCTGATTACATGGAAAAGCTCAGTTTAGGGTTTTAAAACCATAATGCTGGCTGAAAGGAAAAGTTCAGTTTAGGGTTTAAAACCCTAATGCTGACTAAAAGGAAAATTCAGTTTAGGGTTTAAAACCCTAATGCTGATTGCATGGAAAAGCTCAGTTTAGGGTTTAAAACCCTAATGCTGGCTGAATGGAAAAAGTTCAGTTTAGGGTTTAAAACCCTAATGCTGATTGCATGGAAAAGCTCAGTTTAGGGTTTAAAACCCTAATACTGGCTGAATGGAAAAAGTTCAGTTTAGGGTTTAAAACCCTAATGCTAACTAAAAGGAAAATTCAGTTTAGAGTTTAAAACCCTAATGCTGACTGAAAGAAAAAGTTCAGTTTAGGGTTTAAAACCCTAATGCTGACTGAAAGAAAAAGTTCAGTTTAGGGTTTAAAACCCTAATGCTGACTGGAAGGAAAAGTTTAGTTTAGGGTTTAAAACCCTAATGCTGACTAAAAGGATAATTCATTTTAGGGTTTAAAACCCTAATGCTGATTACATGGAAAAGCTCAGTTTAGGGTTTAAAACCCTAATGCTGGCTGAATGGAAAAAGTTCAGTTTAGGGTTTAAAACCCTAATGTTGACTAAAAGGAAAATTCAGTTTAGGGTTTAAAACACTAGTGTTGATTGCATGGAAAAGCTCAGTTTAGGGTTTAAAACCCTAATGCTGGTTGAAAGGAAAAAGTTCAGTTTAGGGTTTAAAACCCTAATGCTGACTAAAAGGAAAAGTTCAGTTTAGGGTTTAAAACCCTAATGCTGACTGAAAGAAAAAGTTCAGTTTAGGGTTTAAAACCCTAATGCTGACCAAAAGGAAAATTCAGTTTAGGGTTTAAAACCCTAATGCTGATTACATGGAAAAGCTCAGTTTAGGGTTTAAAACCCTAATGCTGACTGAAAGAAAAAGTTCAGTTTAGGGTTTAAAACCCTAATGCTGACTGGAAGGAAAAGTTCAGTTTAGGGTTTAAAACCCTAATGCTGACCAAAAGGAAAATTCAGTTTAGGGTTTAAAACCCTAATGCTGATTACATGGAAAAGCTCAGTTTAGGGTTTAAAACCCTAATGCTGATTGCATGGAAAAGCTCAGTTTAGGGTTTAAAACCTTAATGCTGGCTGAGAGGAAAAAGTTTAGTTTAGGGTTTAAAACCCTAATGCTGATTGCATGGAAAAGCTCAGTTTAGGGTTTAAAACCCTAATGCTGGCTGAATGGAAAAAGTTCAGTTTAGGGTTTAAAACCCTAATGCTGACTAAAAGGAAAATTCAGTTTAGGGTTTATAACCCTAATGCTGATTGCATGGAAAAGCTCAGTTTAGGGTTTAAAACCATAATGCTAGCTGAAAGGAAAAAGTTCAGTTTAGGGTTTAAAACCCTAATGCTGACTAAAAGGAAAATTCAGTTTAGGGTTTAAAACCCTAATGCTGATTACATGGAAAAGCTCAGTTTAGGGTTTAAAACCCTAATGCTGGCTGAATGGAAAAAGTTCAGTTTAGGGTTTAAAACCCTAATGCTGACTAAAAGGAAAATTCAGTTTAGGGTTTAAAACACTAATGCTGATTGCATGGAAAAGCTCAGTTTATGGTTTAAAACCCTAATGCTGGATGAATGGAAAAAGTTCAGTTTAGGGTTTAAAACCCTAATGCTGATTGCATGGAAAAGCTCAGTTTAGGGTTTAAAACCCTAATGCTGGCTGAAAGGAAAAAGTTCAGTTTAGGGTTTAAAACCCTAATGCTGATTGCATGGAAAAGCTCAGTTTAGGGTTTAAAACCCTAATGCTGGCTGAATGGAAAAAGTTCAGTTTAGGGTTTAAAACCCTAATGCTGACTAAAAGGAAAATTCAGTTTAGGGTTTATAACCCTAATGCTGACTGAAAGAAAAGGTTCAGTTTAGGGTTTAAATCCCTAATGCTGACTGAAAGAAAAAGTTCAGTTTAGGGTTTAAAACCCTAATGCTGACTGGAAGGAAAAGTTCAGTTTAGGGTATAAAACCCTAATGCTGACTAAAAGGAAAATTCAGTTTACGGTTTAAAACCCTAATGCTGATTACATGGAAAACTGAGTTTAGGGTTTAAAACCCTAATGCTGGCTGAATGGAAAAGGTTCAGTTTAGGGTTTAAAACCTTAATGCTGACTAAAAGGAAAATTCAGTTTAGGGTTTAAAACCCTAATGCTGATTGCATGGAAAAGCTCAGTTTAGGGTTTAAAACCCTAATGCTGGCTGAAAGGAAAAAGTTCAGTTTAGGGTTTAAAACCCTAATGCTGACTAAAAGGAAAATTCAGTTTAGGGTTTAAAACCCTAATGCTGATTACATGGAAAAGCTCAGTTTAGGGTTTAAAACCCTAATGCTGGCTGAAAGGAAAAGTTCAGTTTAGGGTTTAAAACCCTAATGCTGACTAGAAGGAAAATTCAGTTTAGGGTTTAAAACCCTAATGCTGATTGCATGGAGAAGCTCAGTTTAGGGTTTAAAACCCTAATGCTGGCTGAATGGAAAAAGTTCAGTTTAGGGTTTAAAACCCTAATGCTGATTGCATGGAAAAGCTCAGTTTAGGGTTTAAAACCCTAATGCTGGCTGAATGGAAAAAGTTCAGTTTAGGGTTTAAAACCCTAATGCTGACTAAAAGGAAAATTCAGTTTAGGGTTTAAAACCCTAATGCTGATTGCATGGAAAAGCTCAGTTTAGGGTTTAAAACCCTAATGCTGGCTGAAAGGAAAAAGTTTAGTTTAGGGTTTAAAACCCTAATGCTGACTAAAAGGAAAAGTTCAGTTTAGGGTTTAAACCCTAATGCTGATTGCATGGAAAAGCTCAGTTTAGGGTTTAAAACCTTAATGCTGGCTGAAAGGAAAAAGTTCAGTTTAGGGTTTAAAACCCTAATGCTGATTGCATGGAAAAGCTTAGTTTAGGGTTTAAAACCCTAATGCTGGCTGAATGGAAAAAGTTCAGTTTAGGGTTTAAAACCCTAATGCTGACTAAAAGGAAAATTCAGTTTAGGGTTTAAAACCCTAATGCTGATTGCATGGAAAAGCTCAGTTTAGGGTCTAAAACCCTAATGCTGGCTGAAAGGAAAAAGTTCAGTTTAGGGTTTAAAACCCTAATGTTGACTAAAAGGAAAAGTTCAGTTTAGGGTTTAAAACTCTAATGCTGATTGCATGGAAAAGCTCAGTTTAGGGTTTAAAACACTAATGCTGGCTGAAAGGAAAAAGTTCAGTTTAGGGTTTAAAACCCTAATGCTGACTAAAAGGAAAAGTTCAATTTAGGTTTTAAAACCCTAATGCTGACTGAAAGAAAAAGTTCAGTTTAGGGTTTAAAACCCTAATGCTGACTGAAAGAAAAAGTTCAGTTTAGGGTTTAAAACCCTAATGCTGATTACATGGAAAAGCTCAATTTAGGGTTTAAAACCCTAATGATGACTAAAAGGTAAATTCAGTTTAGGGTTTAAAACCCTAATGCTGATTACATGGAAAAGCTCAGTTTAGGGTTTAAAACCCTAATGCTGACTAAAAGGAAAATTCAGTTTAGGGTTTAAAACCCTAATGCTGATTGCATGGAAAAGCTCTGTTTAGGGTTTAAAACCCTAATGCTGGCTGAAAGGAAAAAGTTCAGTTTAGGTTTTAAAACCCTAATGCTGACTAAAGGAAAAATTTAGTTTAGGGTTTAAAACCCTAATGCTGACTAAAAGGAAAATTCAGTTTAGGGTTTAAAACACTAATGCTGATTACATGGAAAAGCTCAGTTTAGGGTTTTAAAACCCTAATGCTGGCTGAAAGGAAAAGTTCAGTTTAGGGTTTAAAACCCTAATGCTGACTCAAAGGAGAATTCAGTTTAGGGTTTAAAACCCTAATGCTGACTAAAAGGGAAAGTTCAGTTTAGGGTTTAAAACCCTAATGCTGACTGGAAGGAAAAGTTCAGTTTAGGGTTTAAAACCCTAATGCTGACTAAAAGGAAAATTCAGTTTAGGGTTTAAAATCCTAATGCTAACTAAAAGGAAAATTCAGTTTAGGGTTTAAAACCCTAATGCTGATTACATGGAAAAGCTCAGTTTAGGGTTTTAAAACCATAATGCTGGCTGAAAGGAAAAGTTCAGTTTAGGGTTTAAAACCCTAATGCTGACTAAAAGGAAAATTCAGTTTAGGGTTTAAAACCCTAATGCTGATTGCATGGAAAAGCTCAGTTTAGGGTTTAAAACCCTAATGCTGGCTGAATGGAAAAAGTTCAGTTTAGGGTTTAAAACCCTAATGCTGATTGCATGGAAAAGCTCAGTTTAGGGTTTAAAACCCTAATACTGGCTGAATGGAAAAAGTTCAGTTTAGGGTTTAAAACCCTAATGCTGACTAAAAGGAAAATTCAGTTTAGAGTTTAAAACCCTAATGCTGACTGAAAGAAAAAGTTCAGTTTAGGGTTTAAAACCCTAATGCTGACTGAAAGAAAAAGTTCAGTTTAGGGTTTAAAACCCTAATGCTGACTGGAAGGAAAAGTTCAGTTTAGGGTTTAAAACCCTAATGCTGACTAAAAGGATAATTCATTTTAGGGTTTAAAACCCTAATGCTGATTACATGGAAAAGCTTAGTTTAGGGTTTAAAACCCTAATGCTGGCTGAATGGAAAAAGTTCAGTTTATGGTTTAAAACCCTAATGTTGACTAAAAGGAAAATTCAGTTTAGGGTTTAAAACACTAATGTTGATTGCATGGAAAAGCTCAGTTTAGGGTTTAAAACCCTAATGCTGGTTGAAAGGAAAAAGTTCAGTTTAGGGTTTAAAACCCTAATGCTGACTAAAAGGAAAAATTCAGTTTAGAGTTTAAAACCCTAATGCTGACTGAAAGAAAAAGTTCAGTTTAGGGTTTAAAACCCTAATGCTGACTGAAAGAAAAAGTTCAGTTTAGGGTTTAAAACCCTAATGCTGACTGGAAGGAAAAGTTCAGTTTAGGGTTTAAAACCCTAATGCTGACTAAAAGGATAATTCATTTTAGGGTTTAAAACCCTAATGCTGATTACATGGAAAAGCTCAGTTTAGGGTTTAAAACCCTAATGCTGGCTGAATGGAAAAAGTTCAGTTTAGGGTTTAAAACCCTAATGCTGACTAAAAGGAAAATTCAGTTTAGGGTTTAAAACCCTAATGCTGATTGCATGGAAAAGCTCAGTTTAGGGTTTAAAACCCTAATGCTGGCTGAATGGAAAAAGTTCAGTTTAGGGTTTAAAACCCTAATGCTGATTGCATGGAAAAGCTCAGTTTAGGGTTTAAAACCCTAATACTGGCTGAATGGAAAAAGTTCAGTTTAGGGATTAAAACCCTAATGCTGACTAAAAGGAAAATTCAGTTTAGAGTTTAAAACCCTAATGCTGACTGAAAGAAAAAGTTCAGTTTAGGGTTTAAAACCCTAATGCTGACTGAAAGAAAAAGTTCAGTTTAGGGTTTAAAACCCTAATGCTGACTGGAAGGAAAAGTTCAGTTTAGGGTTTAAAACCCTAATGCTGACTAAAAGGATAATTCATTTTAGGGTTTAAAACCCTAATGCTGATTACATGGAAAAGCTCAGTTTAGGGTTTAAAACCCTAATGCTGGCTGAATGGAAAAAGTTCAGTTTATGGTTTAAAACCCTAATGTTGACTAAAAGGAAAATTCAGTTTAGGGTTTAAAACACTAATGTTGATTGCATGGAAAAGCTCAGTTTAGGGTTTAAAACCCTAATGCTGGTTGAAAGGAAAAAGTTCAGTTTAGGGTTTAAAACCCTAATGCTGACTAAAAGGAAAAGTTCAGTTTAGGGTTTAAAACCCTAATGCTGACTGAAAGAAAAAGTTCAGTTTAGGGTTTAAAACCCTAATGCTGACTGAAAGAAAAGTTCAGTTTAGGGTTTAAAACCCTAATGCTGACTAAAAGGAAAAGTTCAGTTTAGGGTTTAAAACCCTAATGCTGACTGAAAGAAAAAGTTTAGTTTAGGGTTTAAAACCCTAATGCTGACTGAAAGAAAAAGTTCAGTTTAGGGTTTAAAACCCTAATGCTGACTGGAAGGAAAAGTTCAGTTTAGGGTTTAAAACCCTAATGCTGATTGCATGGAAAAGCTAAGTTTAGGGTTTAAAACCCTATTGCTGGCTGAAAGGAAAAAGTTTAGTTTAGGGTTTAAAATCCTAATACTGACTAAAAGGAAAAGTTCAGTTTAGGGTTTAAAACCCTAATGCTGATTGCATGGAAAAGCTCAGTTTAGGGTTTAAAACCCTAATGCTGGCTGAAAGGAAAAAGTTCAGTTTAGGGTTTAAAACCCTAATGCTTACTAAAAGGAAAAGTTCAGTTTAGGGTTTAAAACCCTAATGCTGATTACATGGAAAACTCAGTTTAGGGTTTAAAACCCTAATGCTAGCTGAATGGAAAAGGTTCAGTTTAGGGTTTAAAACCCTAATGCTGACTAAAAGGAAAATTCAGTTTAGGGTTTAAAACCCTAATGCTGATTGCATGGAAAAGCTCAGTTTAGGGTTTAAAACCCTAATGCTGGCTGAAAGGAAAAAGTTCAGTTTAGGGTTTAAAACCCTAATGCTGACTAAAAGGAAAATTCAGTTTAGAGTTAAAAACCCTAATGCTGATTACATGGAAAAGCTCAGTTTAGGGTTTAAAACCCTAATGTTGGCTGAAAGGAAAAGTTCAGTTTAGGGTTTAAAACCCTAATGCTGATTGCATGGAAAAGCTCAGTTTAGGGTTTAAAACCCTAATGCTGGCTGAATGGAAAAAGTTCAGTTTAGGGTTTAAAACCCTAATGCTGACTAAAAGGAAAATTCAGTTTAGGGTTTAAAACCCTAATGCTGATTGCATGGAAAAGCTCAGTTTAGGGTTTAAAACCCTAATGCTGGCTGAAAGGAAAAAGTTCAGTTTAGGGTTTAAAACCCTAATGCTGACTAAAAGGAAAAGTTCAGTTTAGGGTTTAAACCCTAATGCTGATTGCATTGAAAAGCTCAGTTTA